>NC_069079.1:63017997-63321027 GCF_025698485.1 Gossypium arboreum | reverse complement strand
AATGCTCCAAAACCTTGTTCCGGCGACGATACGGGTTAGGGGTGTTACAGACACGCCCATGTGGGTAGGTCGTGTGGTCACACACGCCCATGTCCCTAACCCGTGTAACTCTCTGTTTTACAATGCATGAACAACTTGATGTCAGACGGCCAAGTCACACTCCCGTGTGCCAGGCCGTGTGGTAAATTATATTTTCATAAAATAGGTGCAGACTTCACACGGTCGGGACACACGTCCGTGCCCGAGGCCATGTCCCTCACACGGCTAAAACACACGTCTGTGTCTCTGCCTGTGTGCTCAATTCTAAGCATTTTTTTCTCAAAATTAAGATGCAGGGGGCACACGGTCAGAACACATGCCCATAGGGCAGACCATGTGTCACACACGGCCTAGACACACGCCCGTGTGTCTACCCGTGTAGACAAAATAAAGGTTATCTACCAAGCCATTTGTCACCCTCATTTACACCTACATACCCAAAAGTTCAATGGCATAATCCCTAGTATGTATATGCAACCAAAACATCCATAATCGAGGCTAAATCATATCATTCATTACCAACACTTAACATATTTACTATAGCATAATTTACCAATTCAATTCATACCAAACTCACATTCACAAGTATCAACATGAATACTTTCATCATGCATAATTCTACTTAGATTTCCTAGCACACCAAAAGACCCATCTCATCCATTCCACGACAAGCCATTTAACTATAATAAACACATAGCAACCCATTACAAAACACAAAAACGAGAAGGCATTAACACATATACTTATATAAATGGGCTTACAATCATTTTAGACAAAATAAGCCAATTACATGGCTAAATACCAAATTGCCTTAAACAATATAAGCCAATACATTTGGCCAAATCAAATGACACATATAACAAAATGACCAAGTCCTTATACATGCCATACTCTTAAAATGTTTAAAAATTATTGGTACCCAAAAGACAGTTTGATAGTGTGATGCGACTTCTGACGATTTCTAGTCCCGGGCTAGCTTGGTGACACTATAAAACATTGAAAATAAAACGGAGTAAGCTATATAGCTTAGTAAGCTCGTATGAAGAAATAAGTAATCTTACCATACATTAATTATGCAAGTAATATAACATAAGATAACATAATTTACCATAATCTCATGATCATAACTCACTTCCACCACAACTTACCTTGAAATCGTTATTTCACGAATTTATAATCATAAGCTTCGAATACATACCTGTACCATCTCGTAACAAATTTACACTTATTCTCATCTTTGACATACCCATGAGACACTCAGAATAATAATGTCGGATACTTGGGAATCTTGCACACTAAGTACCACATATGTAGCCAATGCTACTTCAATCTCTTATCGCATAATTGCTTGCTCTTGACCCAATCAACGGGCTTGCTCACGCAAGCTTTCAGTCAAGGCGTAGCTACTCGGTGCTGCTCACACAAGCTGTCAAGTAACCGCAACATATTCCGGTATACTCAGCCACTGGTAGGACGTACGAGACCAGCACTTGAATCACATAATCACATAACACATGGTAACCTTAGTGACATGTCACTTGTACCCTAATCTATTCCTAAGGTTCAAACGGGATTTCTTGCTTATTGAACCGTTCGTCGAAGTCATCTGTAAAGTTAAACTCGTCCAAACAATTAATCATACAGTTTATGCAATATTAAAGCATTCAAATACAATTATATTAAAGCTTATTTAACATACGAACTTACCTCGGTTACAAAAACGGCTATTAGTTCGATTTAGTCCACAACCTTGTTCGTTCCCCAGTCTAGACTTGAACTTCATTTTTCTTGATCTATAATATCAAATTTAACTTATTTAATCATCACATTATTCAATTCAGCTAAAAAAATACTATGGAAAAATTATATTTTTGCCCTTATCTTTTGACATTTTACATTTTAGTCTCTAGGCTCGTAAAATGAATTTCTTTCAATTTCCTTACAACCCAAGCCTAGCCAAACCTTTTTCATGCTTATGACAGCCCAAAATTTTCATTTATTCACATTTTTCTACTCATTTTATAGACTTTTACAAATAAGTTTCTATTTGTCGTTTTTATCAAAAATCACTTTACAAAAGTCGTTTAACAAACAACAAACATGCATTTCCTACCATCAAACATCAAAATAAATACATGTTCAACATGGTTAAAATTTTAAACTTCACCTCTCTTTCAAATTAGTCCTCGAAATAGCTAAATAAAGTTACAACGATCTCAAAGATAAAAAAATGGTTAAAAAGGGGACAAAGACGAACTAACAATTAAGCTTGGAATTTGGACAAACCCTAGCTATGGCTTCTCCTTGTAAAATTCGACTAGAGGGACTAAATTGAAGAAGATGAACACTTTTATTTGTTAATTTTGTCTTTATTTACCAAATGACTAAAATGCCCTTAATGAAAAACTTCAGAATTTTACCTAACCATGTCCATTTTTGTCCATACTAAATATAATCATCTAATTACCATTTAAGGACCTCTAATTTAAAAATTCATAGCAATTTGGCACCTTTAACATAGAAAACTCAAGTTTGCACTTATTTAATTTAGTCCTTCTAGTCAAATTGGACACTCAATCGATAAAATTTCTAAACGAAATTTTTACACAATTCTTCTATCATGCTATAGACCTTAAAGAAATAATAAAATAAATATTTCTACTTCAGATTTGTGGTCCTGGAACCACTGTTCTGATTTGACCCAAAAACGGGCTGTTACATATATATAGACAACAACGATTGACCTAAAAACACACTTCATAAGTTATTGAGTTATCATTATTCTGCTAGAAAGTAGTGGAAATTTTTTTACTTAGAATAAATTATATTTTATAGGAATTACAATCTTTATTGATTTTTTATATAGAGAACTCATTTTCACAATGAAAGTGAGTAAATCATTTTCTTTTCTATGATTTGTTTTGTGTTGCTCGAGCCCATAGTTGGCACAGTTCGTGGTACAAAGATAATGAAGAAGGTCGGTTTTTTGAAAGATAAGATCGAATTGAATTCATCTCTCAAAATGCACAAGTAGTATTCCGTTAGGGTTTATTTCTATAAATATCACAAATTGACTCGATTTTAAAATTTTTTAAATATTTTATTGTAACTGTAAAATCATTTTCTTAACCAGTTTTTCCAACATGAACCTCCACTAGCCACCAAAAAATCCTCTTGGAAAGTGGGTTCGCCATGGGTACTTGAATGTGGCTCTCCATTGGCTCATTGATTTATTTTTAGGGTATTTTTGAATAATAAATTATTACACAAGTAGGTGTGGACCCGTGTTGCTTTGAAGCCTTATGTATTTTATGTTGTTTTCTTTTATTAAATAAGTCTTCCCTTATTCTCTTAAGAATATGTTGGAATTTTTTGTCTTGTCCTATCCAAGGATTAGTCTTCCTTTTACTAGTAGTCTTGCTTATGCAAGTGTTTTTAAGGATAGATTTGTCATTGTTCGCCCCAACTTAGTGGATGCTTGGTTTTTTTGTTGTTATGCTCGCCATTTTGGACCCTTCAAGCTAGTTCCCTTATCATGTTAGGTGTTTATAGTAACCCCCAAATATGTCATGCTTTAAGTTGTGACAAATTCAATTGTCAATGTGCTATAACGTTCTATTATTTTTTAATGGCAGGACCAAAGTGCGCAACAGCGAATGCGCTAAATTTTCTTAATGGCATGTCATCTATATCCCACTAGTTCTTATCTCGTATACTTGGGCATTCATATCAGAGTCAATTATGTTTCTCATTTCATAGCAAAATTTCAATACTTTAGATTTATTTTAATTTAGTCCTTATTATAACAATTCAAAACAGTATTTCCAACTTTATTTAATACATATAACTTATCTTATTACTTAGTAAAATTTACATAATTCACTACTAATTCTTTCCATATCTTTCACATATCACTTTTACATATTTTGAAATTTAATCCTTTTACATATTTTGAAATTTAATCCTTTTCTTTCTCATAGTTTGACAAATATTATCATAGCATTTCCTTATCATTTCCATATATCCTTCATTTACATATTTCACTTCATTTTCACATTCAATCATATTAATTACAATTTTCGTTAATTTTCTTTATTTTTACTTATCAATATAATTTTCACAACTTAAGTATAATTTTACACTTTTCAATTTAATCATTATATTTTCATAATTTAAAGAAAAATTCTAATTTGAATTACAATAATCATGTATTTTTGTATTCTCTACTACCTTGTTCTCTTATTAAATATTTTCTTGTAAACTTTTATAAGTTTTCTGTCTAATCCCTTTTTCTCATAAAGTTCACTATTCACTAATTAATCATATTAAACCAATTTTCTTTCTTATAATACTTTAATTGTAACCACCCTAACCCGTCTCCGTCGTCGGACTAGGGTTACGGAGCATTACTATAAAAAACATAACATTTAACTTCAAAATAGAATAATAATACAGTTTAATATTAATTTCTAACAACTTATTGCAATCATGACAAAAATACACATGTGAGCCTTAAATCGAGCTTTTAGGGCCTTAAAAATAATTTGAGAACAATTAGGATCAATTTGAAACAAACCAGAAAATTTTGGAAAAACTTGAAAAATTGGAAAACAAGGGTCACACGTTCATGTGATATAGCCCAGACCCTGTGGATATTCGAAGTAGGGACACATAGCCATGTCCTAGCCCGTGTGTCTGCTCGTATGGGTATTCGAAATAGGGCCAGACAGCTATGTCACAGGCAGTGCACCAAACCGTGTGTGGCACATGGCCATGTGATGTGACAGGTCATATGCTCCAAATCTAGCCCCTAAAACAAGCTATTACAATACCTATTCTTGCCGAGCAAGATACACCATTTCCACATATATTCATTTCACCAAAACATAGACCAAACACACTCAAACATACCAAATTAACCATCCTATAAGTTCTAACCAATATCCCATTCAAAGGCACCACAATTCATACACCAGCTCAATTCTCTTATAAACCACCTTATACCCTAAATATACATCACCACATCCACATAGAACCATTTCAATCATATATGAACATGTCTTAAGCCATATATTTACAATACATTTAAGAGGGATAAAAAGACACAAACTTGTCAAAGCATTACAAGACCAAACAAATATATACACAAAAGCATAACCATATCAAGTTAACCAAATAACATACTCAAAACACTTATTACATATAAACCCTATGCATGCTATTAATAACAATGGCCAAAGTAACTAAAACTACCAAAGTGATTGTTGGATAATGTGATAAGACTCTGACAAGATTCTAACCAGTTGAGGTATCGATGATCTACAAAACAAAGGAAAAATAACTACATAAGTAACTAGTGCTTAGTAAGCTTGTATAGGAGAAACTCAAACTTACCATGTAGTACCCCTTACTCGTATTCGATACCGGAATAGGACGAGGCATTATCGAACATAAACTCAAACAATCTTACAAAACCGAGACATGAATTTTCGCCCAAATTTAAAACTTTTCATTCACATGCATATCATCCCTTATGTGGGCCCACGAAGCCCAAAACATACATCGAGTGTGGTTCAAGACTAAACCAGAAACTTTCAGAACTTTTACCAGACTTAGAAAATTTTCTCATTTTAGAGGGTCACACGCCTGTGTGGTCAGGCCGAGCCCATGTGGCTTCAGACACGCCCGTGTCCTCAGCCTGTGTAACTCTCTGTATGTGACGCATGCATAAAATGTGGTTACACAGCCAAGGCACACGCCCATGTCTTGAGGCCGTGTCCCTCACACGGATGAAACACACGGTCGTGTCTCTGCCCGTGTGTTTACTACTGAAAATTCTGTTTTGCATTAATTAAGGATCAGGGGACACACGGCCGGACTACACTCCCATGGGGCAGACCGTGTGTCACACACTACCTAGACACATGCCCGAGTGTCTACCCATGTGGACAATTATTGAGGCTATTTTCCAAGCCAATTGACACCCTTAATTACACATACACAAAAATGACTTCAATGGCACTTAGCAGGGCATAATTGAGCTTTTAAACATACACAAATAAGACATGATCATGATCATTTCATCTCTACTTATACATGCATAAGACTTCATACTTTGTCAAAACAAATTTATAATTTTACATGCACTAAGAGTGGAAGATTACTCCTATTTGACATAATCAAGTCTTAATTGTCATCATGCATTTCAGTCACAATTCCATCACATACACACAACAATCAACCACATTACAATTGCATAGACACATTGTAATATCCTGATTTTGGGCCTAGTCGGAATAGTGGTTTCGTGACCACAAAATCCGAGATAGAAATAATTATTTTATGATTATTTTAAGGTCTATGATATGATTGCATGATTGTGTGAAAATTTCGTGAAGAAATTTTATGCATAAAGTGCTTAATTTGAAATTTGGGACTAAATTGAATAAATTGCAAAACTTGTGTTCTAGAAGTATTTTGCATAAAATTGAATTAGATTATTAATTAGAGGTCCTTAAAGAGTAATTTTACCAATTTCTAAGTCTATGGACAAAAATTAGGACATGGAAGGAATTTTGGAAAGTTTAGTAGTAAGGGCATTTTGGTCATTTAGGGTAAAATGAATTAAAATACAAAATTAAAAGCCAATTTTGCTCATCTTCAACCCCATGGCCGAATATAGCAAGGAGAAACCATGGCTAGGGTTTTCAAGCTTCCAAGCTCGATTGTAAGTCCGTTCTAGCCTCGTTTTTAATGATTTTTACGTTTTGGAGTCCCTTAGCTCGATTTAGCTTATGCTAGCAATAATTTAACCTAGGGTTTATATTTGGAAAAATAACCATAGGTGAAATTTGTGTATTTTGGTGTTTTATGATAGAATGTGAGGTTTTAAATTATGTTAGACAACTTGTGCTACTCGGTTTTAAGTGAAAACGAGCAAAAGGGCTTAATCGGTAAAAATACCTAATAGTCATAAGTACATGTTAGAGTGAGAATTTGATGTTGCCATAGAAGGAAAAATGATCAGCATGTCATAAAACATAAGAAAATAGGCTGAATTTTAATTTACGAGCTTTGGGGCAAAAGTGTAAATATGCAAAAGTTTAGGGGCAAAATTGTAATTTTTCCAAATATGATTTTGGGTCAATTTGAATAATGTGAGTCCTAATTAGACTATATTTTAAATGATAGAGCAAGGAAAACTGAAATTCGGGCTAAAATGGGGAAAATACCAAGTTGTGGACGAAATGGTAAAAATAGCCATTTTCGCATACGAGGTAAGTTCATGTGTAAATAATGTAGCATAATTGTTATTTTTAAATTATTGATATTAATTATGTGTTATGCTGAATTTCATTATGAAATGTATGCTTTGTGGTTAATTTCAAATAATATGTAAATTATGTGAGCTACTTGTTAAATATAATTGTTACCGAGTATTGATTTCGGCATTCTACGGAAGACGGCAAGGATAAGTGTTCGAGAAAAATCCCGTTTGAACCTTAGGAATAGATTTGGATACAAGTGACATGTCACTAGGATGGTTGAGCATCCGAACTCGTTGAGTTGAGTCCGAGTTCACTTATGGATGCGAGCGTCCGAACTCGTTGAGTTGAGTCTGAGTTCGTGAGATGTAACTAGGCATCCGAACTCGTTGAGTTGAGTCCGAGTTCACTTATGGATGCGAACGCCCGAGCTCGTTGAGTTGAGTCCGAGTTCACTTATGGGCGGGTTACATGGTAGCTCGGCTACATATGTGGCACTTATGTGCAAACTTTCCATGTATCCGAATTATATTCGATGTGTTCAACGGGTAAAGTTCTACTCAAATGGAGGAATACTCAAGATGAAAGGGACGTATTGGTAAGTGTTGTGAAATGGATACTTTGAACAGGTATGTACTTAACCCTCGGGTTGAAAACTCGATATAACAACAATATGGTAAGATGATAAATGAAAAGGTGATATGAATGTCTTGGTGATGATTATGCAAATGATGTTTTATGTTTGCTTATATGGTTATGTTACTTGCTATTTGCATGTGAGCTTACTAAGCATTTATGCTTACTCCTCCTTTTCATTCCTTGTAGTGTTGACAAGCCAGCTCGAAATCGGAAGCGGTCGGAGGCACGCTCACACTATCCGTATACCATCTTGGCGTAATGGCTTGTATATTTTGAGTATGGCATGTATAGCATTATAATCATTTTATATGTATGGTCTTATGATATGGTTATTGAGTGGTATGGAAATAGAAATGCTTGGTAATGATTAGCCATTGGAATGGCTAATCATGATCATATTTGGTATTATGTATGTCAAATTGCTAGCTAATCCATGGAAACCATGAAATAGGTAAAATTTACCATAAAATAGATTCAGACAGCAGCAGTGACATGAGTTTGAAAAATCACTAAAAATAGTATAAATGGAATTAAATAATGAATAAGTTATGGAATTGAAGCTTGATGAGTCTATTTTCATATGGAATAAGCGAAACAGGTATATGAGCTATATTTTATGAGATGTTTAAATTTTTGTGAAACAGGGCCAGAGTGATTTCTGGATCCCCTGTTCTGACTTTGGAAATTCACCATAAATTTTACAAAGATAATTAGAAGTCACGCTTTATATGTACAGATTCCTTATTGAGTATAGTTTTATTAGAGACAAACGACATAGTCATTGAAGGTCTGTATAGGGAGATATCTGATTCGTAATACACAGAGGTCAGAGTAGTTGAACCCTGAAACAGGGGAGACTTTAACTAATAAACTGTACTAATTGGCCCAACTAAAAATTCTAGAAAAAAATTAGTAGATATATATATGAGTCTAGTTTCAGGGAAAATTTATGGAATTGGATTTCGAGTTTCGTAACTCGAGATATGATTTTTAAAGCGACTGTGATGCAGTTAGCCAGCTTGTCTGGAAATTTTAAAATGAATTGTATGAGCTGTTTAATTAATGAATTAAGTCCGTTAACACCTCGTGTTCGACTCCGGAAACGGTCTCGGGTACGGGGTGTTACACACATGCATGCATAAACAATTAGGTTTACAACCCAATAATCAATATGAGTCACATCTCATGGCCTTATACAAATTGGACCACAAGCCATTCTAGGCCAACTCATTTGGTCACATTTACAATGACCTAATTACTCAAAAGGCAAAGTCCTTATACATGCCATAGGCTCAAACTACTTAAATTCATCAATACCTGTAGTGATAGCTTGATAGTGTGATGGTCTCTTAGGCGATCTCCAACCCGAACTAGCTAAATTAACCTATAAGAGATGGGAAAGTAACAGGAGTAAGCTTTAGAGCTTAGTAAGTTCATATGCAAATAATAAACAATTATTAACATCCATTTAATTTACCCATCCATAAGAACATTATTAATATAAATTGTATTAATTCTCATGATTACCACTTACTCGTTCATAATGCTTACACTTTTATCTTATAAATACCATTTACATGCCTTGGCATTAGCCTAACCACCATAGTCTCTCCAATATAACTTATTAGATTATTTAACAAGTTATTCCCATCCTCCTAAT
This sequence comes from Gossypium arboreum, assembly GCF_025698485.1. Lineage (NCBI taxonomy): Eukaryota > Viridiplantae > Streptophyta > Magnoliopsida > Malvales > Malvaceae > Gossypium > Gossypium arboreum. The sequence continues at coordinate 63,311,424 of NC_069079.1, read as the reverse complement.
CACATGCACATCATTTATGAGTAATCATAATTTCAACATATAGTTCAACCACCTTTCACGTGTCTAAGCTCGTATCTTACTATGTTCTCATAATGACTTTATTCGGCAATTATGCCTGTTTTTCTTTTCCTCGTATCCAATGAAACACCGTTTAAATAAATGAACCGTAAAATATCACAAATCAATTAGGCTCCTAAGCCTATAACATGATCATTATCAAATCTTAACATGCATCCATTTATCATAAATGTAGATCATTCGTCACAAGGTTATCATTATTTCACAAGTAATTTGTTCATGTACATTCTCACCAAGAATTCATCATATACCAAATCCACCTCACATGAGTTCTGTCTACATACCTTTACTACTCATAATATAGTCACATATTTTCTCATACTTAACATACCCATTGAAATACAATTCAAGCATATAAACATATTAGATCATATCTCAATTCAGCCCAACAACCTAACACGTAATCATCATTTATATTTATCATATATCCAACATCACAAGTATGTGCACTATCAACCTCAATGGTTAATAAACAATTATTTCCACAATAATCATGAATTACAATTATAGGATTACGTACATGTCTATTTACTCATAGTAATTTCATTCTCATACTCATCTTTGATTTAGCCGTTGAACACATCGGAATACTAAGGATGCTCGGGAATCTCATACTCTTAGTACCGTGTCAATGCCGTATCCCGGATATGGTCTTTCATGAAATATCATATCGACGCCATGTCCCTGACATGGTCTTATACGAAATCATATACCAATGCCATATCCCAGATATGGTCTTATACAGAATCTCGATAGTCCTAATATCATGACATTTGTATTCTACCCTTGAGGTTAAATCGAGATTTCTTATTTCTCGAAACTTCGTCAAAATCGTCATTAATCAATTTCATAAAAAAATGTATACAATTCATACAATATTGAAATAGTAAATACATAACATAAGGTTGTATTATTTACGCATGAACTTACCTCGATACCGAAATGGCAAAAATGGACGTAACTGTCAATTTCACTTTTTTTCCCGTTCTAGGCCCGAATCTTGTTTTCTTTGATCTATAATATCACATTTAGCCTATTTATTAGTCACATTATTCAATATGATCCAAAAATCATATTATGGCAAAATTACATTTTTGCCCTTAAAGTGTGACATATCTACAATTTTAACCCTAGGCTCGTAAAATGAAATGTGTTCAATTTCTTTACTACTCATGAATAGCTGAATCATTTTCATGCTTATAGCAGCTCACACATTTCACAATTTCACACATTTAACTCATAAATTTCACATTTCACAAATTAGTCCCTATTTCACATTTTCATCAAAAGTCCCTTAATAAAAGTTGTTCAACACACAACAAGGTTTCATTTTCTTCCATTAAACTTCAAAAACAGAAAATATGCTCTCATGGAAAAACTCTAGATTTCCAACCATATTGCAAATTAGTCCCATATTTAGCTAGTTTAAGCTTCAAGGGTTCCAAAAACATAAAAATCAACAAAAACTAACACCAAAATGACTTACATGTAGAGGGTTTCTCTTTTTCAAAATTTCAAGCTCCCTATTGGCTATTCTTGCTGAAATTTTTGGTGCATGAAGGAAATGCAAAAGATGACCATTTTTATTTTCTTTTATTTAATCTATCTTAAGTCATCAAAATACAAAACCCCGCCTACCTTGACTTTTAATTTATTACACTTCATGTAAATTCACTCACATATATAATGGTCTAATTACTCAATAAGGACCTCAACTTTTAAGTTCTATAGCTATTTAACACATTTAGCTAATAGAACACTGTAACACCCCTTACCCGTATCCGAGGCCGGGCTAAGGTACGAGGCATTACCAGACAAACATACAAACATTAAACTAAAATACGAGCCATAAAATTTTATTCATATTTCAAAGCGTTCATTCTCTTACACATAGTCCCTTATTTGAGACTACGGAGCCCAAAACATACTTTAGAAAGGGTTCGGGACTAAACCGAGAACTTACGAAAATCTTGAAATTTCATGCTTTAAGGCTCCACACGCCTGTGTCCCAAAATCGTGTTCCATACATGGCTGAGACACATGGTCGTGTCTCTGCCTGTGTAGAATATACCTAGGCTATTTCCAAGCTTTGGTCAACCTTGATCTCTTACACACTTATATAAAATCAAAAGCATATAACATGGTATTCGTTTAATGATTAAACATCCTCAATTAAACCACAAACATAGCATTTGTATGTCATTATACATGTGTCTCTCATACTCATTTTATCTTGTTTATTATAGTACCACTTATACATTTATACCAAGATTATCATCTTACCAAATATCTTCAACTTAATCATCAAGCATTCATATTTAAAGCTAGATCATATCTTTATAAAATACCACGATTCAGATGCGCAGAATAACATGTTTGCCTGAAACATTTCAATTCAATTCCATACCCAACAAGCATTACATTGAGACTAGTCATATATATATATATATATATATATACATGTCATGATACATAACATTCTCTTTTTGTTTTCTTATAAACACATATCATTTATTTCATTATATCAATATTTCATATACCATAGTTTCCATGTATTCCACATATATTTATTTTCCTCCTCCTCCTCTCCATTCCACATCCTTAATGTATATAGCATTCTTGTAAGTACGATTTCACAATTTACAAATAAATTTTCACATCAAACTGTCCACACGAGTCATAGTCACTTAATTATTTATAATTCAAGCTACAGAGCTCCAAATTAAGATCCGTAAATTTCCCCTGAAACTAGACTCACATATATTTCCACCATAAAATTTTCATAATTTTTGGTTTAGCCAATTAGTACATTTTATTCATTAAAATTTCCATTGTTTCACTTTCTGACAGTTCTGACCTCTCTTCACTAAAAAATAATTATCTCATAGTACAGAACTCAGATAATGTTCTTGTTGATTTATCTTGAAAATAGACTCATTATGTATTTTAAAAATATAATTTTGAGCCTCTAATTATTTTTTTCCAAATTTTTGTGATTTTCCAAAGTCAGAACAGGGGATCACGTAATCATTCTGAATCAGTCTTACAAAAACATAAATATCTCAAAATATAGAACTCCTTTGCTTTCTATTTTTCTTTTATATGAAAATAGACTCATTAAGATTTAATTTGATATCTCATTCAGTCTCTGATTAAATTTCTACTATTTTTTGTGATTTTTCAAAATCACATCACTACTACTGTCCAAAACAGTTTTATTGCTAATTCACTCTTTCACACTTTCTTTGTATTAACCTCATTTTAACATACATATCACAAATCATTTTCACCACATTTCATACATTACAAGTATAGGCCCATGATCACAAGGTCACCATAAAATCATCCTCATGTATAACTTACTTGTTTATAACCTTACCACATCCTGGTCACTTAATGAACACATCATTCACATAACCAAGTTCCTGCACTTATTCATCACAAAACTCACAAAGCAATACATAGAGAGTCTCCCGTTGAACACTTCGGATCAATCCTCGATACTTGGTGGTTTCAGCACATAGTTCCACCCATCATATAGTTCGGCTCTCTTGTACACATGGTGAACACTTAGTACCACCCATGTGACCTAGCCAATTTATCTCGTAGCTCTCTTGTCTACATGGTGTCCTTCACTTGGAACCACGCATGTGACCTAGCTACATATATCCCGTAGCTCTCTTGTCTACATGGTCTACACATAGTATCACCCATGCGACCTAGCTACATCATAATGTCTTGTAGCTCTCTTGTACACATGATGTGCACTCAGCACTATACATGTGACCTAGCTACATACCATCTGTATCATCCAATCTTTCCAGAAGGTTCAATCAGATTTCTCTCTTTTCCAACAATTTCACCAATCAAGTAATTATCCACAAACATAGTTCCAATATTTTATAAAATATCATAATACAAGTAATAGTGATGTATTACTTACATATAAACTTACATCTCATTTAATATCAACATAATAACATTAAATTACACATTGTCTTATTAAAATCATATGAACTTACAATTTCCCATAATATCCATACATTTATGTATGATAATTCAATGCACTTCATGTACCATAGACATATTTTAAATCAATTCATAAACTTGGCACCATAATCATTTAATTTAACATAATTCAATTAATTCACTAAATTTAACTTTCAAATATAAATTACAGATTATTGTTGTATTATTATCATATCAACTTACATACTTTCAACACCTCGAAATCATAGTAAATATATCAATTTTACATTGAAACATGCATAAATTAATGCTTATTATACATATGAACTTACCTTGATATTAAAAGCGGCCATTTTACCAACTTTCCCAATTTTCGATTTTTCTCTCATTCTAGGTTCAAATCTCGTTTTCTGGGATCTAAAACATCATATTTTACTTATTTAATTAATGTACTATTCAAAACAGTCCTTAACTCAAACTTTGGAAAAATTACAATTTTGCCCCTAAACTATTGCATATTTACACTTTTGCCCCTAGGCTCGGGAATTAAACTTCATCCCTTATTCTTATGTTTTATGACATGATTATCACTTTTCCCTTCTATGGCAACATCAAATTCTCACTCTAACATATACTTGTGACTATTAGGTATTTTTACCGATTAAGCCTTTTTACTCGTTTTCACTTAAAATCGAGTAGCACAAGTTGTCTAACATAATTTAAAACCTCATATTGTATCATAAAACACCAGAATACACAAATTTTACCTATGGGTATTTTTCCAAATATGAACCCTAGGTTGAATTATTGCTAGGATAGGCTAAATCAAGTTACCGGGACTCTAAAAACGTAAAGAACTTAAAAAACGGGGTTAGAACGGACTTACAATTGAGCTTGGGAAGCTTGAAAACCCTAGCCATGGAGTCTCCCTTGGTATACACGTCCATAGTGAAGAAGATGAGCAAAATTGGCTTTTAATTTTGTATTTTAATTCATTTTACCCTAAATGACCAAAATACCCTTACTACTAAACTTTCCAAAATTCCATCCATGTCCAATTTTGTCCATAACTTAGAAATTGGTCAAATTGCTATTTAAGACCTCCTAATTAATATTTCAAATCAATTTCATACTAGAAACTTCTAGAATGCAAGTTTTGCAACTTATTCAATTTAGTCCCTAACTTCGAATTAAGCACTTTATGCATAGAATTTCTTCACGAAATTTTCACTCAATCATGCAATCATATCATAGACCTCAAAATAATCATAAAATAATTATTTATATCTTAGATTTTGTGGTCCCAAAACCTCTGTTCCAACTAGACCCACCCAATTTTGGGCTATTACAAACACAACTTTAGCACTTTACCCGGTTTAGTCCTTGTTCACAAATGGAGCATTCAAACGATAAAATTTCCTAAAAAAATTTTTACACAATCATATTATCACGCTGTAGACCTCAAAAGAATACTAAAATAAATTTTATGACCTCAGATTTGTGGTCCCAAAATCACTGTTTCGACTAGGCCTAAAATCGGGATGTTACATACCGAACATCAAATGTTAAATCATTCAACCATGCTCATTAAATCATATAGATATTTTACTTTCGTCTTCACAAAAATCCACATAGTTAGTAGATAACTTGAAAATATAACATCAAAGAAACATGGCATATATCATGAAATGAGTTGCATACGTTCATCCTTTCTTACATTTTTTATTAGTAACATTTTCCATTCATTTGTAAATATCATACTTTCCATTTCATAAGATCATTAACAATTATAAGTTTCTATACATGGCTTTCCATTAACTTTTACTTAACCATTGAACCATTTAGAATAACTTTGGATACTCAGGAATGTTGCTACACGATGCTGCTCACACAAGCTGTAACACCCCAACCTCACCTAGATGTTACGACCAGATCTGACATGTCACATCGAAGTATTTGTTTGAAAACTGAGCTTGTCGATAAAATATCATTATTGAATTTTCAATCCCTTTTAATTAATTGCTACTGAAAACGTTAATGTTGTAAAATTAGAACATGTTGTCCAATTACTGGTCATATCAATTGTTATAAGTTTGTTAATCTGATTTAAACCACAGAAGCTTTTCTAATTGAAAACCTTAAAGTTTTAAAATTTCAGGATCTTGTTGAAAACAGTTATTAACTTCGAAAAAAAAACTGTTTCTCCTATTGTAGCGGTTTAAAGGAAGAAATCAAAACCCAACTAAAAGTTAAATCCCCAAATGGCCTTATTACATAGTAAAACCCAAATATAAATCCTTTAAATAAATAAAGTCATAAGTAAATCAATTGCGATCGTGTGGCTACCTTTGAGTCCCTCACAACTTTAAATCATCTAAGGCTGGGGATTACTTGTACAATTAAAAGAAAGGGTGAGTTTGTGAAAACTCAATGTGTAATCCCCCAAACAGTCAAACAGTAAACAGTACATGTAGAACAGTCTGGGCCATAGCCCTGTTTAGTAACTGAACAGTCTGGGCTTTAACCTTATACAGTAACGGTGTAGGCCTAAGCCCAATTCAGTATCAGTACAGTGTAGTCATTTATCCCCCCCAATCCAACCAACACACCACCCATACCAACTAACACACCATGTGGGGATTAAATCAACCCACCCAGCCAACAAACTAATATCGCAGTGAAGCTACTAATAACAGTAAACGTGGCAAAGCCACCAGAGTAGTAATTACGTGGCAAAGCCACAAATACAATACTTCCTCCAAATCAGAAACCCAACGCCATGCAGTATGTCATGTCATAAATATTACATGTATGCAGTATGTCATACTCAAAACCAGTCATATAAATGTCATACACACATCAATTAACCTACCACTAGGGGTATAATGGTCATTTCGTCGGTTAGGGGTAAAATAGTAATTTTACCCCTTAAGGGTATTTCGATCATTTAACTAATTTTAGGGTCCTGGTACAGATAACGACCTTTCAAAAGGTCTAAAATAGTCTCGAATGACTCAAATAACCCATATGGCCAAAACAATGTAAATGGGCCCAAGGCCCATTACTCGGTCGAAGCTGGCCCACACGCTCATGCGGCTCATTTAGCCCAATTTTAGTCGAGACTATACGATCCCCAAAGCCCACTCCATTATTTGTCACTTACCATAAATTTTATCCGTGTAGGGCCTATGAGCCCATTTTGCCCACACGGCCCATATTAGCCCAACGAGGCTCATTACGGCCCAAGCCCACGAGAACGCTCGTGGCGGCCTTTATAGTCTGTCTGTAACATCCTGTACCCGAGACCGTTGTCGGAAGCGACCACGAGGTGCTAACAAACATAATTCATGTATGTTCACAGTCCATTTTAAAAATTTCCAGATAGCTTGGTAACTGCGTCACTGTCACCTTAAAAATCATATCTTGAGTTCCAAAACTCGAAAATCAGTTTCGTAATTTTTCCCTGAAACTAGACTCATATATCCATCCACAAATTGTTTTCTAGAATTTTTGGTCAAGTAAATTAGTACAGTTTATTAGTTAAAGCCTCCCCTGTTACAGGGTTCGACTACACTGACCTTCCTGCATTGTGACTTAGATAACTCCTTATACAGGGCTTCAATACTTATGCCGTTTGTTTCTAATGAAACTAGAATAAAAAAGGAATCTATACATATATGGAATGAATTATAATTATCTCTGGTTAAATTATAATGAATTTCCAAAGTTAGATCAGGGGATCCAGAAATCGCTCTGGCCCTGTCCCATGAAAACTTAAATATCTCTTAAAATACGACTCATATGACCGTTTCGTTTCTTCCATATGGAAGTAGATTCATCAAGGTTCGATTACATAATTTATTCACTATTTAATTCCATTCCTACTATTTTTAGTGATTTTTCAAATTCACACCACTGCTGCTGTCAGCATCTGCCTTTAAGGTAGACTTTACCTATTACATAGTTTCCATGATTCAACTAACCCTTTAACATATATAGCACAAAGTATGATCGTGATTAACCATTCCAATGGCCAATCATTGCCAAGCATATCCACACCTCTCAATAACCATATACATACAAAATGATTATAACATTATGCTCAAAAATATATATAAGCCATTTTCGCATGGCTATCCAAATTTATACAAACCAAAAGGGTACATGACCCACAACAAAAAGGGCAGTCCTATACATGCCATTTCAAAGTTCAACCAAAAGTGTACCAAAAGGGGCTTTGATAGTGTGGACGACTTCGACTTCAACAATCCCGAGTCCGATAGCTGAAGAACCAAAATCTATAAAACAGAGATTTACAGAAGCGGAGTAAGCATTTAATGCTTAGTAAGTTTTGAGTCATAAAATTTGACACAACTAAAATGTAGCATTGATATGGCTAAATGGATAATTTGACATGCACAAATTCTCAATATCATACTTACTTCACATTACCAACCCTTATATTCATAGACAAAAGATCAACATAGCCAAAGGCCAGTAGCTCATTTATCGACTGAGCGAATACTTATTTGTAAGGGATCAACTAATTCAAAGCACATACGAAACATACCTTATCGCTGGGATTTTACGAGCGTATTAATTGAAACTATTACAGCAAGGTCGTTCATTCCCAAGCCAAGCACCTTTGGGATTTAACCGGATATAGCTACTCGCTCGAATGCCTTCGGGACATAGCCCGGATATAGTAACTCGCACGAATGCCTTCGGGACTTAGCCCGGATATAGTAACTCACACAAATGCCTTCGGGACTTAGCCCGGGACTAGTCACTAGCGCAAATGCCTTCGGGACTTAGCCCGGTTATCATCCAAATATTCATGCACATATCAACAAATCATGACACATTTATATTCCATTTTCATAATCAGAGTTCAAACACAGGTCACATATTAAGCAATCCCATTTTCGGCTCACTAGCCACATACAAACAGCATGGTTTAGTTTGCTTTATGACACGATCTCTATGCACATACGGCTACCCGTCGCACGTATAGACAAATTAACTCAACGTAAAATTCAAGTAGAATCATCATATCACCGTATATTTGTTACGCTCATACGTCATGACTTAATCAAATCGTAAACTAAGTCTCGTTACTCGAAAACTTACCTCGGATGTTGTCGAACGGCTTCAACGGCTATTCAATCACTTTTTCCTTCCCTTTATCCAACTTTGTTCCTCTAGGCTCTTGAGCTAGTTCACACAAGTTTAACTTATTAAAGTCTCATTGTGCTAGCTTATGGTCGAATATGACAAGAAATTTAATAGGTCATATAGCCACCTTCTAGCTCAAATACACAATGGTCATATGCATTTTTAATCACATTAAGCAATTTAATACAATTCATTCGAACATCAAAAGAGAAGCTCAAGGTACTTAGCCCATATATATAGTAGACATTAGAGTCACATATGTACGAAATCACGAATCGAATTCAACATATTAGCTAATATTCCCCTTAGCCGAATTTTCTAAGTCAAGATAAAGCCATCAATATGCTTACCTATGGCCGAACATACACATCAACTTATGTACTCGTTCATGTGGCCGAACATACACATCTATGCTAAGGCCGATTGCAACACTTAATACATTCTACAAGTATGGTCACTTGTATTGACTAAACACCATTTTGTTTCAAGTTCAAAACTTGGCTAATACACATATATACACTATTAAAGCATCCTCTCCCTTTCCATCAATTCAACACATGCATTACTCATTAATATACAAAATTATATTCGGCCTTAGCACACAACTTGCTAGTCGATTCTTCTCCATCTAGCAACTACTGCACGTATGTGCTCATTTGTTAGACTCTACTTCATCTAACAACAACCATATTTCCCTTCTACTTCCTACCATGGCCGAATGCTCAAGATACCTCAATATCGAAACTTTTAGCTTGGATTGCTTAAAGAACTTGGTGATGAGTTCAAATTTACCTAACACCTCAAGCCTCATAACACATCCATATAGGTAACATGCTAATAGTCTCAAGGCTTCAACTAAAACTTTTGAAGCCTCTTAGTCGAATACTAACTCTCTAATAATCCCAAATCCATCCATGAGATAGTTAGAATTTAGACTAATCATCCAAGGGATGTATGAACTTTCAAAGCAACATTAAACATACCTTAATCTAGTGAGCCTTCATAGCCGATTTTTTCTCCAAGCTCATTCCTTCCTTTCTTTCTTCTATTCGGCCAAAGATGTTCAAGGATGAACACTTTTTTCTTTGTTTTCTTTCTTCCATTCACGGCAAAGGGGGGGGCATGGATGAGACAATTTTTTTTTTCATCACTCCTCCCTTTTGCATTACTTTAATCCTAACCCCTTTTTTTTATTCTTTCTAACATAACTCACTAACACAACATGTTTACAACATGTTTCCACCCATAGCATGGCCGGCCACTATGCTTTAATTTTGGGTAATTTGACATGCAAACCCATCATTTCACAACATGCATTATTAGGCCACTTTACATTTGCCTAGCACATTTCCAAATTTTCTCACATAAGTCCTATTGGATAAAATTCACTTACTATTAACAAAATTCAAACATGAAATTTTCACACATGCATATGTACATATAATGAGCATCAACTATGACAATTAATTATTTTTATGACTCGGTTTAGTGGTCTCGAAACCACTTTCCGACTAGGGTCAATTTAGGGCTGTCACAACTCTCCCCCACTTAAGAAATTTTCGTCCCCGAAAATCTTGCCGGTAAATAGGTTTGGGTAACGTTCTTTCATAGAGTTCTCGATCTCCCAAGTAGCTTCTTCCATCCCGTGTTTGAGCCATAACACTTTCACTAAAGGAACCCTTTTGTTTCGTAACTCTTTCACTTCACGAGGCAGGATACGAATCGGTTCTTCTTCATAACTCATATCGGGTTGAATTTCAACCTCTGATGGATTAATTATGTGCGATGGATCAGATCTATAACGTCGAAGCATCGAAACATGAAAGACGTCGTGAATCTTTTCAAGTTCAGGGGGCAAAATCAATCGATACGCAACTGGACCGACTCGTTCGGATATTTCATATGGCCCGATGAACCTCGGACTCAATTTGCCCTTACGCCCAAATCTGAGTATTTTTTTCCAAGGTGAAACTTTAAGAAACACTTTATCTCCCACCTGATATTCAATGTCCTTTCGTTTCAAATCCGCATATGATTTCTGACGATCTGTGGCTGCCTTCAGACTTTCACGAATTATTTTTACTTTCTGCTCAGCATCTCTAATCAAATCAACTCCGAAAATTTTTCTTTCACCGAGCTCGGTCCAAAACAATGGTGTACGGCATTTTCGACCGTACAAAGCCTCGTAAGGCGCCATCTTAATGCTTGACTGAAAACTATTGTTGTAAGCGAATTCAATCAAAGGTAAATACCGCTCCCATGAACCACTAAACCCGAGGATGCAACATCTCAACATATCCTCAAGTATCTGAATTATCCGCTCGGATTGACCATCGGTTTGTGGATGAAAAGCGGTGCTAAAATGCAGCTTGCTACCCAAAGCTTCTTGCAATTTCTTCCAAAATCGCGAGGTGAATCTCGGATCTCTATCCGACACAATAGAAATCGGTACCCCGTGTAATCTCACAATCTGAGAAACATACAACTCAGCTAGTTTTTCTAATGAAAAATCCGTGCGTACGGGGATAAAGTGAGCCGACTTAGTCAGTCTATCCACAACAACCCAAATCGTATCTTTCTTACTTGCCGATACTGGCAACCCAGATACGAAATCCATCGTGACTCGATCCCATTTCCATTCAGGTATCATGATCGGCTGGAGTAAACCCGTAGGCACTTGATGTTCCGCCTTCACTTGTTGACATATTAAACACTTCGATACAAAATCGGAAATGTCTCGTTTCATACCACGCCACCAAAACTGGCGTCTCAGATCGTTGTACATTTTCGTACTCCCCGGGTGAATTGATATTCGGCTACAATGAGCCTCGTTCAGAATCATCGGAATGAGTTCTGAATTTCTTGGAACGCACAAACGACTTTTGAACCTCAAACAATCGTCATTATCAATTTGAAATTCGGATTCCATATTCGGAACACATTCAGCCCGTTTTGCAACCAATTCATCATCGACTTTCTGAGCTTCACGAATTTGATGAATCAATAATGGTTTGGCCTTTAATTCAGCTACTAACACATTGTCGGTAGAAACGCACAAGTGTACATTCACCGCTCAGTAAAGCAAAGGTGATTTCCGGCTTAAGGCGTCCGCAACCACATTAGCCTTTCCCGGGTGATAGTCAATGACAAGCTCATAATCTTTTAACAACTCGAGCCAACGTCTTTGTCATAGATTCAAGTCTCTTTGAGTCATCAAATATTTGAGACTTTTGTGATCCGAATATACATGGCACTTCTCGCCAAATACGTAGTGTCGCCATATTTTCAAAGCAAATACGATGGCAGCTAGTTCGAGATCATGGGTCGGATAATTTTTCTCATGTGGCTTCAATTGTCTCGACGCATAGGCCACAACTCGACCTTCTTGCATCAATACGCAACCCAACCCAAGTAGGGATGCTTCACTATAAATGACAAACTCTTTGCCTGATTTGGGCTGCACTAGAATTGGAGCTTCGGTCAAATAAGTTTTTAGTTGATCAAAACTTTTCTGACATTTTTCCGTCCATTCGAACTTAACATCTTTTTGAAGTAGCTTCGTCATTGGTGTGGCTATCATCAAGAAACCTTTTACAAACTGTCGGTAGTAGCCGGCAAGTCCCAAAAAGCTCCGAACCTCAGTAATGTTTCTCGGAGGCTTCCAGTTAAGTATGGCTAAAATTTTGCTCGGATCAACTCGAATACCCGATGCAGATACCACATGACCCAAGAAGCTAACCTCTCTTAACCAGAACTCACACTTACTGAACTTAGCATATAATTGTTTATCCCGTAAAATTTGCAACACAAATCTCAGGTGCTCAGCATGTTCGGTCTCATCTCTTGAATAGACCAAGATGTCATCAATAAACACAACTACGAACCGGTCCAAATACTGTCTGAAGATCCGATTCATCAAATCCATAAATACTGCAGGGGCATTAGTGAGCCCAAACGGCATCACTAAGAACTCGTAGTGGCCGTATCTCGTTTTGAAAGCAGTTTTGGGTATATCTGAATCTCGAACTCGCAACTGGTAATAACCCGATCTCAAATCTATCTTTGAAAACACTGAGGCTCCCTTTAGTTGATCAAACAAATTATCAATGCGCGACATCGGATATTTATTCTTTATTGTCACCTTATTCAGCTGACGATAGTCGATGCACAACCTCATGGTTCTGTCCTTCTTTTTCACAAACAATACTGGTGCACCCCAAGGTGAGAAACTGGTCGAACGAAACCTCTATCCATCAACTCTTGCAACTGAGCTTTCAATTCCTTTAATTCCGTTGGTGCCATACGATACGGAGCTATCGAAATCAGTGTAGTCCACGGTACAAGATCGATGCCAAACTCTACCTCCGAGCAGTGGTAAACCCGGTAATTCTTGGGAAAAACATCCGGTATTCACAAACCACCGCACGATTCAGCTTCTTTTTAACTCTTTGTCATCAAGTACATACGCAAGGTATGCTTCACACCCTTTTCTTACATATTTCTGAGCCAACATTGATGATATTACGGCTGGCAACCTATTCAAGTCAGTAGACTCAACTCGGATTATCTTGTTATTTACACACCTCAAATCGATGGTTTTTCTTTTACAATTTACAATTGCATCATGTACGGTCAACCAATCCATACCGAGGATAACATCAAACTCGTCAAACGGTAAAAGCATCAAATCGGCCGAAAAACAGGAACCTCGGATTACTAGGGGACATTTCTTGCACACTTTGTCGACAAGCACGTAACGACCCAAAGGATTTGACACCCGAATTACAAACTCAGTAGACTCAACAGGTAGAGTCTTACTGGATGATAAGGTTTCACATATATAAGAATGAGTAGAACCAGGGTCAATCAAAGAAATCACATTAGTATCAAAGAGAGTAAAAGTACTGGTAATAACATCTGGCGAGGAAGCATCCTCGCGTGCGCGTATAGTGTAAGCTCTAGCAGGAGCACGAGCCTCAGATTTGGTCGTAGCATCTCTAGATCCTCTCTGACCGCCACTAGCATTGCCCGTATTCCTAGATGGTCTACCCCGAGCAGTAGTAGCACCAGGCTTCCCACTCTGATTTACGTTGTGTTCAGACAATCTCGGGCAATCTCTAATAAAGTGGTCAGCTGACCCGCACTTGTAACAGGAGCAGTCATGGAATCTACAACTCCCTGAGTGCCATTTACCACAATACTGACACTCTATTCTGTCTCGACAGTCATTTCCAACACTGGCGACCGAAGTGACTCGTGCACTCACAGGGGGTCGATCACGGTCTCGTCTAGAAAAACCCGAAGTGTCTCTAGATCGGCCCAAATCATCTCTAAACTTTTTCGATGATTGTTGAAAGGGCCTCCCCAAAGACCTCTTACGAAACTCCTTTGCTCCCATATCAGCTTTTCTTTTCTCCATACTGAGCTCCTCGGCTTTGCAAGCTCGCTCGACAAGTACCACAAATTCTAGGATTTCCAAGATGCCAACATACAACTTTATATCATCATTCAGTCCATCCTCGAAACGTTTACACATTACGGCTTCTGAGGAAATGCATTCTCGTGCGTATCGGCTAAGCCTCACAAATTTTCGTTCATAGTCGGTAACCGACATGGAACCTTGTTTAAGTTCTAGAAATTCCTTCCGTTTTTGATCCATAAATCTCTGACTGATATACTTTTTCCGAAACTCATTTTGGAAAAACTCCCAAGTTACTTGCTCTCTGGGCACAACAGAAGTCAACGTATTCCACCAATAGTAGGCAGAATCACTTAGCAAGGAGATAGTACACTTTAGGCACTCATCGGGTGTGCAAGATAGCTCATCGAGTACCCGAATAGTGTTGTCCAACCAAAATTCAGCTTGCTCGGCATCATCGCTATCCGTAGCCTTAAATTCATAGCCGTGTTTTGATTCATCAACTGGGGCTTATTTGACCTTATTTGGTCGATTCTTGGGAGGTATGGTAGGTGCGGGGGTGGCATTAGTCGGGAATGGAGGTTGTGGAACAGCCATATTAGTTCGAATGTATTGGTTGAACCAATCATTCATCACGCTATAAAAAGCTTGTCTAGCTTCATCATTCGGATTACTAGCATTAGGTTGAGAGTCCGCCAGCGCTGTCCCTTGTGCGGGAGCAGGCGCTACACTCTCAAGATCATCAGCTACCGCTCGGTTGGGATCGGGATCCATTACAATAAATAAACACATTTGCAAATGTCAGAAATCACCACACTATCAAATAATCACAAAATGGCATGTATAGCTAGACCCAACGTATTACGGTAGTCCTAGAATCGACTAAACCATAGCTCTGATACCAATAAAATTGTAACACCCCATACCCGAGACCATTGTCGGAAGCGACCACGAGGTGCTAACAGACATAATTCATGTATGTTCACGGTCCATTTTAAAAATTTCCAGACAGCTGGCTAACTGCGTCACTGTCACCTTAAAAATCATATCTTGAGTTCCAAAACTCGAAAATCAGTTTCGTAATTTTTCCCTAAAACGAGACTCATATATCCATCCACAACTTTTTTTCTAGAACTTTTGGTCGATCCAATTAGTATATTTTATTAGTTAAAGTCTACCCTATTACAGGGTTCGACTACACTGACCTTCCTGCATTACGACTTAGATAACTCCTTATACAGGGCTTCAATACTTATTCCGTTTGTTTCTAATGAAACTAGACTCAAAAAGGAACATATAAATATATGGAATGACTTCTAATTATCTCTGGTTAATTTATAATGAATTTCCAAAATCAGATCAGGGGATCCAGAAATCACTCTGGCCCTGTCCCACGAAAACTTAAATATCTCTTAAAATACTCCTCATATGACCGTTTCGTTTCTTCCATATGGAAGTAGATTCATCAAGGTTTGATTACATAATTTATTCACTATTTAATTCCATTCCTACTATTTCTAGTGATTTTTCAAATTCACACTACTGCTGCTGTCAGCATCTGCCTTTAAGGTAGACTTTACCTATTACATAGTTTCCATGATTCAACTAACCCTTTAACATATATAGCACAAAGTATGATCGTGATTAACCATTCCAATGGCCAATCATTGCCAAGCATATCCACACCTCTCAATAACCATATACATACAAAATGATTATAACATTATGCTCAAAAATATATATAAGCCATTTTTGCATGGCTATCCAAATTTATACAAACCAAAAGGGTACATGACCCACAACAAAAAGAGTAGTCCTATACATGCCATTTCAAAGTTCAACCAAAAGTGTACCAAAAGGGGCTTTGATAGTGTGGACGACTTCGACTTCAACAATCCCGAGTCCGATAGCTGAAGAACCAAAATCTATAAAACAGAGATTTATAGAAGAAGAGTAAGCATTTAATGCTTAGTAAGTTTTGAGTCATAAAATTTGACACAACTAAAATGTAGCATTGATATGGATAAATGGATAATTTGACATGCACAAATTCTCAATATCATACTTACTTCACATTACCAACCCTTATATTCATAGACAAAAGATCAACATAGCCAAAGGCCGGTAGCTCATTTATCGACTGAGCGAATACTTATTTGTAAGGGATCAACTAATTCAAAGCACATACGAAACATACCTTATCGCTGGGATTTTACGAGCGTATTAATTGAAACTATTACAGCAAGGTCGCTCATTCCCAAGCCAAGTACCTTGAGATTTAACCAGATATAGCTACTCGCTCGAATGCCTTCGGGACATAGCCGGATATAGTAACTTCATACGAATGCCTTCGGGACTTAGCCGGATATAGTAACTTCGCACAAATGCCTTGGGACTTAGCCGGATATAGTAACTCGCACAAATGCCTTCGGGACTTAGCAGGGACTAGTCACTAAGCGCAAATGCCTTCGGACTTAGCCCGATTATCATCCAAATATTCATGCACATATCAACAAATCATGACACATTTATATTCCATTTTCATAATCAGAGTTCAAACACAAGTCACGTATTAAGCAATCCCATTTTCGGCTCACTAGCCACATACAAACAGCATGGTATAGTTTGCTTTATGACACGATCTCTATGCACATACGGCTACCCGTCGCACGTATAGACAAATTAACTCAACGTAAAATTCAAGTAGAATCATCATATCACCGTATATTTGTTACGCCCATACGTCATGACTTAATCAAATCGTAAACTAAGTCTCGTTACTCGAAAACTTACCTCGGATATTGTCGAACGGCTTCAACGGCTATTCAATCATTTTTTCCTTCCCTTTATCCAACTTTGTTCCTCTAGGCTCTTGAGCTAGTTCACACAAGTTTAACTTATTAAAGTCTCATTGTGCTAGCTTATGGTCGAATATGACAAGAAATTTAATAGGTCATATAGCCACCTTCTAGCTCAAATACACAATGGTCATACGCATTTTTAATCACATTAAGCAATTTAATACAATTCATTCGAACATCAAAAGAGAAGCTCAAGGTACTTAGCCCATATATACATTAGACATTAGAGTCACATATGTACGAAATCACGAATCGAATTCAACATATTAGCTAATATTCTGATTTTTCTAAGTCAAGATAAAGCCATCAATATGCTTACCTATGGCCGAACATACACATCAACTTATGTACTCGTTCATGTGGCCAAACATACACATCTATGCTAAGGCCGATTGCAACACTTAATACATTCTACAAGTATGGTCACTTGTATTGACTAAACACCATTTTGTTTCAAGTTCAAAACTTGGCTAATACACATATATACACTATTAAAGCATCCTCTCCCTTTCCATCAATTCAACACATGCATTACTCATTAATATACAAAATTATATTCGGCCTTAGCACACAACTTGCTAGCCGATTCTTCTCCATCTAGCAACTAGTGGACGTATGTGCTCATTTGTTAGACTCTACTTCATCTAACAACAACCATATTTCCCTTCTACTTCCTACCATGGCCGAATGCTCAAGATACCTCAATATCGAAACTTTTAGCTTGGATTGCTTAAAGAACTTGGTGATGAGTTCAAATTTACCTAACACCTCAAGCCTCATAACACATCCATATAGGTAACATGCTAATAGTCTCAAGGCTTCAACTAAAACTTTTGAAGCCTCTTAGTCGAATACTAACTCTCTAATAATCCTAAATCCATCCATGAGATAGTTAGAATTTAGACTAATCATCCAAGGGATGTATGAACTTTCAAAGCAACATTAAACATACCTTAATCTAGTGAGCCTTCATAGCCGATTTTTTTCTCCAAGCTCATTCCCTTCCTTTCTTTCTTCTATTCGGCCAAAGATGTTCAAGGATGAACACTTTTTTCTTTGTTTTCTTTCTTCCATTCACGGCAAAGGGGGGGGCATGGATGAGACAATTTTTTTTTTCATCACTCCTCCCTTTTGCATTACTTTAATCCTAACCCCTTTTTTTTTATTCTTTCTAACATAACTCACTAACACAACATGTTTACAACATGTTTCCACCCATAGCATGGCCGGCCACTATGCTTTAATTTTGGGTAATTTGACATGCAAACCCATCATTTCACAACATGCATTACTAGGCCACTTTACATTTGCCTAGCACATTTCCAAATTTTCTCACATAAGTCCTATTTGATAAAATTCACTTACTATTAACAAAATTCAAACATGAAATTTTCACACATTCATATGTACATATAATGAGCATCAACTATGACGGTTAATTATTTTTATGACTCGGTTTAGTGGTCCCGAAACCACTTTTCGACTAGGGTCAATTTAGGGCTGTCACACTGTCGCCTATGATTTTTGGGCCAGAACTCACCGCTCACCTAGCTCAGTCCAACATGTAGGAGTACGACACCTACGACCATACAATGCCTCGTATGGTGCCATCTGAATACTGGACTGATGGCTGTTGTTAGATGTGAACTCTGCTAACGGCAAATAGTCCTCCCAACTGCCTCAAAAATCCATTACACAACATCTTAACATGTCCTCCAGTATCTGAATCACCCTCTCTGACTGACCATCTGTCTGAGAATGGAATGCAATACTAAAGTCCAACCTTGTACCTAGAGCCTCGTGTAACTTCTTCCAGAACTGAGATGTGAATCTAGGATCTCTGTCTGAAATGATAGAAACTGGTACCCCATGCAGTCTCACAATCTCAACCACGTACAATTTAGCCAACTTCTGCAGCAAATAATTAGTGTGGACTGGTAAAAAGTGGGTAGATTTAGTCGATTGTTCTATAATAACCCATATTGAATCCTTCTTAGTCAGTTTTAAGGGTAGACCACTTACAAAATCCATGGTTACCCTCTCCCACTTTCACAGTGGAATCTTTACCGGCTGCAATAACCCAGAAGGCAGTTGATGATCAGCCTTAACTTGCTGACATGTCAAGCACTTACCCACGAAATCAGTAACCTCGTGCTTAAGCCCTGGCCACCAATACAGCTCATGAAGATCTCGATATAACTTATTTCTGCCAGGATGCATAGCATACAGACTACTCTACACTTCTTGCAGTATAGATTGCCTCAAATCAGAATCCCTCGGTATACAAACTCTCCCATGG
This sequence comes from Gossypium arboreum, assembly GCF_025698485.1. Lineage (NCBI taxonomy): Eukaryota > Viridiplantae > Streptophyta > Magnoliopsida > Malvales > Malvaceae > Gossypium > Gossypium arboreum. The sequence goes on along the minus strand of NC_069079.1, from coordinate 63,291,623 downwards.
AAACATAGCACTCCCACACTATTCAGTCCAAAATCCACAGTCTCTCCATTCTCAACTAATCGGAAACAAGGAGCCAATGACTCATCCAACAACTATTTCTCCTTAATTTGATCTGTCCAGGTTAGTCTCACTTGAAGCTCAGCCAACAAGCTACCATCATCAAACAGATTGAGACGAGCAAAGATTCCTCTCAAATTAGATACAACCCTATGACTCAATGCGTCAACTACCACGTTAGCCTTACCAGGATGGTACTCAATTAAACAATCATAATCCTTAAGCAACTCTATCCACCTTCGTTGCCTAAGGTTCAACTTCTTCTGAGTAAGGAGGTACTTGAGGCTTTTATGATCTGTGTAAATAATAGACTTCTCACCGTATAAGTAATGCCTCCAAATCTTCTGCACGAAAACCACCGCAGCTAACTCCAAGTCTGGAGTGGGGTAATTCACCTCCTGAGGCTTAAGCTGACGAGACGTGTAAGCAACCACCTTACTCTCTTGCATCAACATATAACCTAATCCAATGTGTGATGCATCACTGTAGACAGTAAATTCCTTCCCAGACTCTGGTTGTTTTAAAGCAGGGGCCTCAGCCAGAACTTTCTTTAGTTTCTCAAAACTCCCTTGCTGCTTATCAGCCCAATTAAATGGCACCCCTTTACGCAGTAACTTAGTCGGAGGTGCAACAATTAGTGAAAGCTCCTCAACAAAATGTCTATAATACCCTGCCAGACCCAGAAAGCTTCAAATCTCAAATACCGTCTTTGGTGGTTTCCAATCCAATACGGCTTCAATTTTTTGAGGATCAACCCTAGTCCACTCGGCAGACACCAAGTGACCTAGAAATGTCACTTCTTACAGCCAGAACTCACACTTGCTGAACTTTGCGTATAGCTGCTTTTCCCTCAGAATTTTCAAAACAATTCGAAGATATGCATCATGATCCACCTCGGTTCTTGAATACACCAGGATGTATTTTATAAACACAACTACTAACTGATCTAGATAAGACTAAAATACTCAGTTCATCATATCCATGAAAGCAGCTGGTGCATTCGTCAACCCAAATGGTGTCACTAGAAACTCGTAATGACCATAACGAGTCCTAAACACAGTCTTATACACATCAGCCTCCTTAACCTTTAACTGATGGTACCCAGATAGAAGATCTATCTTGGAGAAAATAAAAGCTTCTAGCAGCTGGTCAAACAGATTATTAATCCTCGGTAAAGGGTATTTGTTCTTGATATTCAGTTTGTTCAGTTGACGATAATTGATGCACATGCGCATGGATCCATCCTTCTTCTTCATGAATAACACTAGTGCTCCCCATGGGGGCACACTCGGTCGAATGAGTCCTCGGTCCAGTAGCTCTTGAATTAGAGCCTTTAACTCCACCAGCTCCTTCGGTGCCATCCTATAAGGGGCGATGGACACCGCAGCTATTCCAGGTAGGAGCTCAATACCGAATTCGATCTCACAGTTTGGAGGCAACCCAAGAAGCTCTTCAGGAAATACATCCGAAAACTCCTTAACAGTTCTGACATCACCAACAGAAGGACCTTTAGAATCAGAAATGCTGACATAAGCTAAAATCATCTCGCAACCCTTATGAACCAGTTTCTCATCCCTTAACGCTGAAATTATGTTAGACAGATAATCTCTTAGCTCCCCTATCGTAGTCACCTCCTCATCCTCAATAGACTTCAACACCATACGCTTAGCAGTGCAATCCAATTTTGCATGGTGTTTCACTAGCCAATCCAAGCCCAATATAATATCGAATTCTCCAAATGGCAGTTCCATCAAATCCACCGGAAAGACAACCCCTTGGACCTCTAAGGGCACATCTCTGAACAACTTATTCACCCTAATCGACTATCCCAGTGGACTCAACATAGTCATCTCACTAATAGTATTTTCAAACTGAATACCCAGCATCCCAGACATAGGACATGTAACATACGAGCGTGTAGACCCAATGTCAATTAAAGCAGTGTATGGTACATTATAAATCAAGAACGTACCAGTTATGACGTCAAGGGTGTCACCATCCTCTCGGTGACGAGCAGCATAGACCAAGGCTGTCTGTCTCACCTCAATGTTACCAGCACCTCTGCCCGGTGCTCCCCGACCTTATACCAAACCATTTCCACCTCTAGTCTGTCCACGGCCTCTCGATGGCTACTGACCACCTCTCCCTAGCTGAGCATGACCCTGACCTGTAGCTTGAATCTGAACAGGCCTCTGAGTACAGTTTTTAACCTGATAATCCAAGGACCCACACCAGAAGCACGCCCCAGTTCGTTTCCAACACTCACCCTGGTGAGCTCTTCCACAACCAGCACAAGGCTGCGGTCTTGCAGCAATAATAGGAACTGCTCGGACTGGCCCATCAAATCTGGCCCTCTTTATAGGCCTTCTAGAAAAACCTGAGGGTTCAAAATCCCTTTTACTTTTGCTCCTATCTTTCCCGCGGTTTTGGCGGTCAGAACGCTTCACATCCTCAGTAATATTTTCTTTCTCAACAAGGGTAGCAAAGTCTCGCTCCCTCTGCGGAGCTATCAGTACACGTAACTCATCTCGGAGGCCACCCTCAAACTACACACAGCGTTCATACTCAGTTGCGACTATCCCGCAAGTATACCAACTCAGCCGCAAAAACTCTACCTCATACTCTGCCACAGTCTTATTCCCCTGGGTCAAGTTCAGATATTCCTTCCTTAGAGCGTCCACATAACTTGCGTCCACATACTTCCCTGAAAAGGCCACTTTGAAGAAATCCCATGTCAAACGGTCAGCCTGCGTACCCTCTCTCACGGTGAGCCACCATTGGTAGGCCTCATCTCGTAGTAAATACACTACTTCTTTTAATTTTTGCTCCACAGTACAGTCAAGGTCATCCATTATCCACTCGGTAGCCTCCAACCAATACTCTGCCATATTTGGCGCTACACCAGAAACGCCCTTGAAAATTTCCACTCCATTAGACCGGAGTCGCTCAGAAATTGACCCTTGGCCCACTGATCCAGTACTTGCTCAGGCTACCCTTTCAATAACACGTAGCATTACTTGGGATAGAGCATCATCCCCAACTGCTTAGTCATGAGACCCTGTCTTAGTTACTGGTGAGGCTGGTGTGTCCCTACCGCGGCCTCGTGTACCCCTTCTGCGAGTACCTCTTGTGATCATTTTGATAGTGAATTGAATCAGTTTATAATTTTAGTATTTATTAACAAAGTGTTATGAACGACAATAATTAGGGTTTGTTTCCGTAGAACAGAATCTTACTACAGTTTTCAGTCTTCTATAGTCTCAATTTACTCTAACTAAAGAGTTTCAGTATAGTCCTACTACCTATAGTAGTCCCTCAGTAATACATTTCAGTCTATAACAGTAAACAGTGTCAGAAAACTTACAGATTTGTTGCCGGAGACTCGGTGTGCAACATTTCCAATCACAACATTTAAAAATCAAATTTTCAAAAACCCATTCCACAGTCGAGTTTTTCAACCTGGCTTTGATACCACTAAATATAACACCCTAAACTCGGCCTAGACTTTACGACTGGATGTAACGTGTCGCATCGAGGTGTTTGTTTGAAAATCGGGCTTGTCGATAAAAGATTGTTATTCAATTTTCAGTCCCTTTTAATTAATTGCTACTGAAAACGTTAATGTTGTAAAATCAGAACATGTCCAATTACTGGACATATTAATTGTTATAAGTTTGTTAATCTAATTTAAATCGCGGAAGCTTTTCTAATTGAAAACCTTAAAGTTTTAAAATTTCAGGATCTTGTTGAAAACAATTATTAACTTCGAAAAAAACTCGTTTCTTCTATTCTAGTAGTTTAAAGGAAGAAATCAAAACCCAACTAAAAGTTAAATCATCAAATGGCCTTATTACATAGTAAAACCCAAATATAAAATCTTTAAATACATAATGTCATAAGTAAATCATTTGCGATCGTGTGGCTACCTCTGAGTCCCTCACAGCTCCGAATCGTCTAATGCTGGAGATTACCTGTACAATTAAAACAAAGGGTGACTTTGCGAAAACTCAGTGTGTAATCCCCCAAATAGTCAGATAGTAAACAGTACATGTAGAACGGTCTGGGCCGTAGCCCTATTTAGTAACTGAACAGTCTGGGCTTTAGCCCTATACAGTAACGGTGTAGGCCTAAGCCCAATTCAGTATCAGTACAGTGTAGTCATGTAACCCACCCCAATCCAACCAACACACCACCCATACCAACCAACACACCATGTGGGGATTAAATCGACCCACCCAGCCAACACACAAATATCGCAGCGAAGCTGCTAATAGTAATGCAGCAAAGCTGCTAATAATAGTAAACGTGGCAAAGCCACTAATACAGTACTTCCTCCAAATCAGAAACCCAACCCCATGTAGTATGTCATGTCATAAATATTACATGTATGCAGTATGTTATACTCAAAACTAGTCATATAAATGTCATATACATATCAATTAACCTACCGCTAGGGGTATAATGGTCATTTCGTCAATTAGGGGTAAAATAGTAATTTTGCCCTTAGGAGTATTTCGGTCATTTAACTAATTTTGGGGTCTTGGTACAGATAATGACCCTTCAAAAGGTCTATAGTCATCTCAAATGACTCAGATAATCCATTTGGCCAAAACAGTATAAATAGGCCCAAGGCCCACTACTCGGCCCAGGCGAGCCTACATGCTCGTATGGCCCATTTAAATTTTATCCGTGTGGGGCCCACAAGTCCATTGGGCCCACACGGCCTATCTCGGCCCAACGAGGCCCATATCGGCCCAAGCCCACGAGAACGCTCGTGATGGCCTCTACAGTCTGTTGCCCATGATTTGTGGGCTCGATTTACCACACGAGCATTCGCACACTCATGAGGCCTCAAATGTTGAAGTTTCAGCTTTTCGACTTTTTGGCTTTTGTCGATTCACTGTAACATAGTGGTGTGAATAAACACCTTTATCCAACATTTTGACAATAGCAAAATTGGGTGTATGATTACACACTTGCTAGTGACCCCATGCGAAATTCCAAAAGCACCAACCTAGATTCAATCCAAATATTCAATCAGCCCTTAAATCGATAATAATAAGATTAACAAACCCTGAATCTCTATACTGTCCATACCATTAACCTTGATAAACAAGAGTGTAGCCTTAAACCCTTAAATCTCTTGGTTATACTCCCACAATTTTTGATTGACCACTAACTGCATAAATACAGATCTTGTTAGATGGTTGATTAAGGATGTAGTTTACATCCATCAACAATAACTTAGCAAGACAGAGGACAACTTACCTTATCCCTCAGAACCGAATACAAACTTAAGGGGCGGCACACTGGAGTGGAGTATTGCGTTCGATCAAATAGATTAAACCGAAGGAAGATCATTAGATAGAAGCAACGATAATCCTAGAAAGGAAAACCACAACGTAACAAAAACACAACCTAATTTCCTACCACTAATATTCGGCTTGGTAACAAAGAGAAAGAGTAATGATAGATTCGCAACAGAAATAGAGTGACAAAGTAAAAGTATGAGACGGTCTATGCTGTGATCGGCTTGTCAGAGTTTTAGAAGGTGTGAGGAGAAAACAAGATATTCGACTATTACTTAGGAAGAGAGGGAGAGACAGAAGCAGAGATGATCTAGAGATAGCATATTCGGTCAAGCACCAAGAGCGGGATTGAAAGTCTAAGGTATTCAGTTTAAAAAAGAGGAGAAGAAGAATGCCAATTCGGCAGAGAGAAAATGTGAAGAAGAAAGAGAAAGGTTTCAAAAGAGAGTTTGCCACATGTTATCTTGTATTTGGCAAAACAATCGAGAAATAAAGTTGAAAGAAGAAAGACCCAAATGGTCAGAAACATACCAAAAACAAAATGAGGAATCAAAAGCTCAAGAGGAATGCTACCGAAAACAAAATGAAAAAAACCCTATTGCTCCTATACTAATTTGGAACAACCAAAGGAAAAAAGAAGTTCCCAAAGTGCCGAATACACATCCCAAGGAGTCTCAAATTCGGCCAACACCTTCTCACCCAAACTCCATGATTTTCTCCCCTTTATCTCTCTACATTTTCCTCCTCCAAATCCCTACCAAACTTCATCCAAATCTCTTTTGACCAAGTCTCCAACCACCTCTACAGCATTTGAATCAAACTCCACCTCTCATGCTACAGAGACATAAAATAAAATCCCTTTTGCATTACCTGGGATTTGAACCCATGCCCTCTCAAATGCTCCACATACTACTTGCCACTAAGCCACAAGGCTTTTTGTGACATAAAACAAACACAATTATTTATAAAGCCTATGTGCCAATATCTAGATTCTTTTAAGAGCAAAATAAAAAATTCTACAAAAGACAGAGCTTGAACCCAGGACTTCCCAGACACTCCCAAACACACCCAAATCACCTAGCCATTAAATTAAACATGGAATTTATGCCAAATCACGCAAAATTACAGACCCTATATTTTTGGGGCGTTACACAAGCTGCGAAAAATCTGCAACAACTACAGGACCTCAACCATCAGTAGGACATCTAAGACTAGCACCCGAAACCATATAATCCCTAATGACATGTCATTTGTATCCTAAACAGTCTCAAGGTCCAAACGGGAACCGTCAAGTATTCAAGCCATTATAATATTACCGAATCAAATTATATCTAACATCTCATTAACTAATAATCAATCTAAATAGTAATTAATAAGTATATAACTCACACGAACTTGCCTCAATCACCCCAGTTGTTACAGCTAAGTTGAAAACTAATTCGTGATTTTTGCTTTCCCTCGATTCAAGTCCGGTTGATTCTTTTCCTAATCTAAATAGTAATTTAACTCAATTAAGTATTTCAAATAGTCAAAAATCATTAATTCTAGTTCATGACTCAATATAAGGTGAAATTAAAAAATCACCCTTAATATTTCACTCTTTGTGCAATTTAGTCCTTAAACCCGAAACTCACAATTTAACCATTTCTTTAACCAAAACCATACTAATCGATTTTATTAAAGGTTCTATACAGCCCATTTTTACTAAAATTTCACATTAATACCAATGAATTTTACACTTTCAATAATTTAATCCCTAATACTCAAAATCACTAAAAATCTCTTAACAAAATAAGCTTATTCAACAATCAACCTTATTATTCTATCAATCAACTTCAAAAATACATCAAATTCATTCATGGCAAGTCCCTCAACCTTTAACAATTTTGCAAGCTAACTAGACTAAGCTAAAACGAGCTCAAAAACATAAAAATCACTAAAAACAAGGCTCAAACACATACCATGCAATTGATTAACCCTAGCCAGAACATAAAGCTCCTTCTTTAATGGTGTTTCCGGTTGAAACAAAGTAAAATAAATAAGATGATAGCATTTTAGTTATTTGTTTTGTGTTTATTTAATTAATTACTATTTTACCCTTATTTTAAAAGCTTATAAAATAACTAAATCAAGTCCATCATTGTACAACATTAATATATATGGCATAATTACTAACTAGATCCATTAATTTATATTTCCAAAGCCATTTAATCTATTTAACTAATAGAAGCCAACTTTTGCATATTTTACAATTTAGTCTTTTTACCTAATTAACTATCTAAACCTCAAATTTTCTTAAAGAAAACTTAATAAAACCCTAATATAACCCTATAGACATTAAATAAATATTAAAATACTAAAAATATTAAAATACTAACTCACTTATCGAATTGTGATCCTAAAACTACTATTTTCGACACCACTTGAAAATGGACTATTACATTAATCACATAATTTATTCCAATAGCCTATTTCATTTTTATTATTTCAACCACATATTTTCTCAAATCTTACAATTTAGTCCTTGTTATCATAAAATTCTAATTTTTTCATAATTTCACTTATTCAATACTTTGTACATTTTCATCATCACATAACATATCTATTATGCTTTTATCATAATTTTCTACTTCACATGTTAAATTACTTCACACATTGTTTTACTAATTTACTACATATTTCTCTAAGTTCATATTTTAATCCTTAAACAACCAAGAAATTTAGGGGTACTTACCTCTTTTCTATCCAAAATCACTTGCTCTTCTCTTTTTCTACTCACTTAATTCACTTTCTCAACTTCTTTCTTCATCAACATGTCAAAAAATAATACTTTTTCATGAGTAATCTTTATATCATTTATATACTTTTCTAACACTGTTAAACTTGAAAACAACATAAAACTTTAACATTCATACATTGTTCTCTTGAAACTAAGTTTTAACTTGATTTTCTCTCTCTCCTCCAAGATCTATTTTTTTAAAAATCTAAATTGACATTCTTACTACCCATAACCTCTTTATCATTTTTATCTCTTAGTGGTTATGGAAATTCTTTTGATTTCTAGGTGAAAATGGTAGATTTTTGGTGGAAGGACCAAATTATAAAGAAAGTAAAATTTTCTTTCTTTCTCTCTTCATGGATGTTGGAACCCTTGGTTTCTTTCTTTTTATATTAGCCTTAATTAAATGAAATATTAAAACTATCTTATTAAAATATTAATAAAATAATATTTATATAATTAATTAATTTAAAATATCACCAAAATATCATCAACATAATCAATACATTCTAGAATTTTCTCTTGCTAATTGAATATTTTACCCTTTATGATTTTTCAAAATTTCTTCATTGAATCATCACTTAAATTGGTAAAATTATGATTTAGTCCCTCACAATTCTCCACTTACTCAATTTAGTCCCTGTATGCCAATTTCATATCATATTAAATTAGGCTATTTTCACTTTTGGTCCTTCAACTTTTTTATTTTTACACTTTAATCTCTCAAATTTTGAATATTTACACTTGAACCACATACTTTTCTCATTTTTATGATTCAGTCCTTACTTTAAATTATTGTATCTTAACATACCTTTTAATTAAAATTTTCTTTAACATTACTCAACTTTCTCTTTTTTTTCTCACTGTTATTTCCTTATTTCACTTTATTGAAAACAAATTCTCAATTTTTTCGCTACTTTCATAATGTAATGATTTTTGGGGTGTTACATCTAATACTAAATATTTGTGTTGATTCTAATACAGTACTAGGACAACGTTGGCATCCAGTACTAAAGTTTTTTTATCCGGTACTAAGACACTGGCATGTTTGTTTCAAAAGGTAAATTTGTTTTTCTGTACTAAGACGTTGACATGCAATTGTCAAATATATTATGTGAAAGTCTTTTATACATGCACTAAATTAAATTATGTATAAATATTTTATATATAAAAATATGAATTAATTAAATGTTTCTTTTAATTTAAATATAATAAATTCTTATCTATATATAAGTATTATTTTAAAAATTATTAATTAACGACAAATGAATTATTTTATAATTATAATTAATATTATCATCTACAAATTAAATTATTTAAATTTTCTTATTTACCAATTTCCATGGTTATTAGGATTATATTTAATTTATAGACAAAGTAAGAAAACTAATTATTGTATATAAAACCAAAAAAAATTGAAAATAATAGAAATAGAAAGATACGTTAGAACTTCAATTTTATATAACATAAATTATAAGATGTGAAAATGTATAAAACACCTTTAAACATTGTATAACGTCAAAAACACAAATATAAATCCTCAAATTACCACGTAAGTCATGCAATTGAACGCTATTTAATTGTGAGACTGAAGTGTTCTTTTAGAGGTACATAAGCTTTTTCGTGGGTTCTAACATTACAATTTTAGACGCATCAGAACATATATAAATAATTAAAATATATTACAAATCTCATCATTTGTATTTTTATATCTCTAAAATTGTAAAATTAATTTGTAGATTATGTTGGTGTAAATGAATGCGTGTAAATTTATTTTTGTATAAAAAACTAAAATCTATTACAAAATATAAGGTGATTTAAATATAATTAAAATTATTGTACTCTTCATTTTTGAAATTTTACCTCTTTACTTCTATTTCATGCCTTATTTGGAAATGAAGATTTGAGTAAAAAGTTTGTAGCTAGACACCTCCAACTATTTTTTTTTTCTAAGTTGTAATATTTTTTTAGTTTAGTTGGAAATGAAATTTTTTAGAACTATCTAAAAACTTGGAAAGAAAATAGCCAGTGCCTCTGGCTACAATTTTTTTTTTCTACAGCTAAAATAATGCCAAAGTTTGTACATTCTTAACCAAATGTTTTGTAAAAAATTGCAGTTATAGAAACTTTGATATAGTTTTTAAATAAATTTTATATAGGTTTTTTTCATTCTACAAGTATTAAATTTAAAAGTTTAAAATTATATTAAAAGTTTGAAAAAAATATTTAGAGCAGAAAAAGCCATAGTTATAAAAACTTGATATAGTTTTTTAATTTAGGAATGATTTGATATAGTTTGATTCAAGAAAGAAAAGTTTTAAAATTTAAAATTTATCTCGAGTTTGGATTTACTTAAATCCAAACACATACTTTTTATTGGATATCCAAATTTGGATTTGAATTATTCATGTTGGTAATGCAAAGGATTAGTGTTAGTGGGTATATCTCACATTGGTTAAGTACAAGTTATTAAGAGAGTTTTTATATAGCTTTACTTTTTGATCTCATTGAGTAATTGGGTCATAGGCCTATCACACGCATGCGCCACCATCGCTCGTCCATGTTTGTGTTCGTAAGAATTAATCTTACTGTGATTTCCCTTAGAATAACAACACCAATCGAGTTTCATTTTCCTTGTTTGGGTGTACGAATTATCCACCACTACTCCCGAATATCCAGATGTCGTTGCAACAAAAGCCAAATTTGAAAAAGACAACAAAATTGTAAGAGGTCACATGTTCTAGATGATCAATGATAAGCAGAACAAACATTAAACTAGTCTTCAAATATGATAAACTTGTACTTTCTCAAAACAGAGATTATGTTGGAAAATGTTATTTGAGTGGAGATTTATTTGTGAAAGAGACTATGTTTAATAATAATAATAATAATAAAGTCACCACTTCTGGTTATATTGTTGAATCGTTTTACATGTGGCATGCTAGATTAGTACATGTGAACATCCATTCTTTGAAAAACTCGTAAAAAATAATCTACTTCCTAATCATGATACTAAATGTAACACCCCAAACCTGGCCTAGACGTTATGACCGGATCTGGCGTGTCACATTAAAATGCTTTTTCGAAACACTTTGTCTTTTTAATAAATCTCGCTAGAAAGAGAAAAACCCCTTGTTTAATTTTGAAGTCAACTTAATTATTTGTTAACCATTTTAAACCAGTCTTTCTTTTAAAAAACATGTTTGTTGTAGAAGCATTTCAATAATGTTGCAAAAACATGATGTTATGAAAACAAATATCATTTTGGAAAACTGCGCTCTACTTTTAACAGAAATAAATTATAATAGTTAAAACCCCCAAATTAAAAGCTAGAAAATTAGAGAGAAGGCCTTATTACATCAAAAACCCAAAGAGAAAGTAATTTAAGTAATGTAAAAGAAAATACAAAAATTTAAAGTTGTTCGTAGTGTGGCCATCTCCGAGTCCTCCCATATGTCGAACTGTCTACTGAGGATTACCTGAAAAATTTAAAAGAGGGGGTGAGTTTACGAAAACTCAGTGTGAACAACCCTCATCGATCATAAAGCATGCATCACATCAACTTGGGCCAAAGCCCATTACAACAACAGTGGCACTTTGGCCTTAGCCCATAGTAGCCTCAATTGGGCTTGAGCCCATGTCACAATCAGAATTGGATTATGCAATGCACAAATACCCAACCAACCTTGCACTCCGTATCCCATCCAACCTTGCACTCTTGTAGGGATTTAATCGACCCACCCATCCCTACATTCCTAATGTAGCACCGATTGCGGCACAAACCAATTTTGCAGCAGAGCTGCCAATCACATAATGGCTTTAGCCATCGGTGGATCCACAGTCGTCAAGCGATCATGTAGCCCTAACAAATCATATAGTTCTTCCAAATCAATGATCCCGTTTCCCATGCAGCATAATATCACATAAATGCAACATATCATAAATGACATAAATAAAAATCATATAACATGTAGTGCCATTTTAGTCATTTTGCCCTTCGGGGGCAAAACAGTCATTTTACCTATTTTAGGGTTCCAGCTCAGATAACGACCTCTCCGAAAGTCTACAGTCGCTTCGAACAACATAGATAACTTAAATGATCATAATGGTGTAAATGGACCTAGGGCCCATTACTCGGCCCAAGTGGGCCCACATGCTTGTGTGGCCCATTTAGCCCAAACTCAGTTACGGCTATGTGACCTACATAGCCCAGTCCAATATTTATCATTCATCTCGAATTTATTCTGTGTGGGGCCCATGAGCCCATTGGGCCCACACGGACTATTTTGGCCCAACGTGGCCCAGAACGGCCTATGCCATGCACACGACATGACAAGCCCAACTATTTCCCACCTACAATTAGATTTACACATGCGAGCCCACAGGCCCATTCGGCCCATCGAGGCCCAAGTCCATGAGAGTGCTTGTGGCGGCCTCTATAGCCTATCGCCCATGCTTTGCGGGCCTAGTTCACTACACGGGTGTTTGCACGCTCGTGAGGCCTCGAATACTGAAGTTTCAGCCTTTGCCAACCTACAACAGAGAAGGGTGTGATTACACACACACACTTTCGGCTTTTCAGCCGATTAGTGAACATGGTATACGGTTACACACCTGTTAAGTGAGAAGTACATTAACCCACGCGCGATCAACCACTCACCCTTGACGACTACAGTTCTGTCTATTATGCTAATCGAACGACAACTACACTCTTTCTGTCAAGAAGCCCAGTTATCGATTGAATGCCGAAAGAGGGATTTGAACGCCTACGAACATTTGAGAACCCAAACGCATGAGAAGGGTCAAGGAGTCAATAACCCCAAGATCAACTGATAGAAATGGTAAAACGAAGAAATAGTTGGTCACTTGTCAGAGCCTAAATGCCTAAACAGACGCAAACTCAAGGTAATGAGAAGGGAGAGGTATTCGGCTACCTTGAAAAAAAATAGTAAAAAGGTAAAGAAGAAGTTGAATTCGGATTAATCAAACCTTAAGGACAATAGAAGAACAGTTGAGAAAAGGAAATAAAAGGTTCGGCTATGAGAGTAAAACCGAAAGAGGGGAAGAAGAAGAAAGGCAAAGTTCGGTCAAATGGTGAACTAAAATTGAGGAGAGGAAGATACCAGATTCAACTTTTAGAAGAGAAAGAAACCAAAACGCAAAAAGGAAAAACAACCCTAAATGCCAAAAAGAGAATTTGGCACCTATACACTCTCAAATTGCCGTACATGCACTCCTCAAACCCCCTTAGCCGAATTTGCGTATTCAATTTCCCCAATCGACTTCAAACTCTCCAAATTTGAAATCCATGATTCTATCTGTAACACCCCAAACCCGTGACCGTCACCGGATTTGACCACGTGGTGTTACCGGGCTTACTTCCCTTATTTCTCTCTTGGAAATATTTAATTTCTGTTCCAGGCAGGCTAGCGAACTGCGTCACTGTCACCTTAAAAAAATCATATCTCGAGTTCCCGAACTAGAAAATCAGTTCCGTAAATTTTCCCTGAAACTAGACTCATAATCCCATCTACAAATTTTTTTCTAGAATTTTTGGTCTAGCAAATTAGTACAGTTTATTAGTTAAAGTCTCCCCTGTTTCAGGGTTCGACTACACTGACCTTTGTGTACTACGACTTGGATATCTTCCTGTACAGGGCTCCAAAACTTATGCCGTTTGTTTCTAGAGAAACTAGACTCACAAGGGAATCTGTAAATATAGAGCATGACTTCTAATTCTCTCTGGTTAATTTATAGTGAATTTTCAAAGTCGGACCAGGGGATCCAGAAACCGTTCTGGCCCTGTTTCGTAAAAACCTGAATATCTCTTAAAATACAGCTCATATGGTCGTTTCGTTTCGTCCATATGAAAATAGATTCATCAAGGTTCAATTTCATAATTTATTCACTATTTAATTCTACTTCTACTATTTTTAGTGATTTTTCCATCTCACCGCACTGCTGCTGGCAGCATCTGTTACTAAAGCAAACAATGACTATTTCATAATTCTTCCATGGCCAACTATTTCATCATACATAATACAAACTATGGCCACCTTATCAAAATTAAGGTTTCTAAGGCTCGTGACTATAGGTTTTAGAATCACACTCAACCGACCACATAGGCCATTTTCGCATGGCTTAAAGTTTACAACCCAAAATTCAACAAAACAATATAGCCTATACATGCCAAATGTTCTCCTAGTTCAATTACGAAGACAATACCAAAAGATTTCCAATGGTGTGATGACTTCAACGACGGTTCGAAACGCACGCAAACGAGACGAATCCAAAGGACCTAAAATGGGTGACAAGAAAACACAGAGTGAGTTTATAACTCAGTAAGTCCTAAGCATTCGACAATCATCCATCAATAAAATTATCACAACATGAAACAATAAATGAGGTTAGGTACTCCATCCATGTCGAAACTATACCATAATTCCTCGGACCTTTCGGTTCAATCTCATACCAAGTCATACATCCACATTTCATATTCTATTCAATAAGATATTTGAGGCATTTTTACACACCAACTCATTTTCACCACAATCATACAATTGCAATCATCACATAGATTTAAAGCTTACCAAGCTCATCCCCGAACATGAACATAGTGCCTATTCGCCATGAGCTCAAGGTACTTACCCAATCCGCTGTCCGTGATTAACTCGGTAATGTCGCACACTCAGTGCCAATAGTGATGCAAAAGCATATATTGAGTCCGCACACTTAGTGCTATATATATATTCAGCTCGCACACTTAGTGCTATATAATCAAACTCGCACACTTAGTGCTGTACAAATTTTAAACCCGCACACTTAGTGCCAATCTTGTCACCGTGCCCATTTAGACCCGCACACTTAGTGCCGAAATCAACAACTCAATACATCACACCTCTTTTCTTTTCATTCAATACTTTCATCACCACATACATACATGTATATAAATTTATCATTCCTTTCGCATAATTACATAGACATTATGTCTATTTAAATCAATACCAAATACGTGCTTAGTGACTTACCTTGTGTTGGGTAAAATAGTTCCAAGTCGGCTACTCGATGACCTTCGCCTTTCCCTTGCTTGATTCTCCTCCTTTAACTCCTTGAGCTTGATTAATAAATCAACTAGTTTAATCATCTTGCTAAACATTTTCAGTTCAATTACACATGCATATGTTTGTTTGTACATTCGCAACCACTCTTACTAATTACCCATTTAGTCGATTATACACATAATTAAAGGCAACATCACGAATGGGCATACTCATGTATATATATATATATATATATATATATATATATATATATATATATATACACACATAACCGAATATGCACCAAAATTTGATTCATCATCACCCACATACTCACCTTAATGGCCGAATATACTTGCAATTTTACAAACATTCTCCAACAATTTCTTCTTTAAACAAACACATTTATCATTTACTTCATAACCAAAACATCATGTGCAAACATATATACACATATAGGTGCAAGGCCGAATCTCAAGGTGATCATAATCACATATAAACATATATCAAAACACAAATTTTTACCTATCATGCAACAAGCATAAATCGCACTTATGAGCATGCCATGGCCGAATACATCACACACCATCCCCTTTCAATTTTTGGTCATGGTTAAACAAAAAAAACTCCATGTCTTACTCAAGAATGCTAAAAGAAATTTCAAGAGTAGTCAATCCATTATTACATGCACCATCAACAAGGTTCACATTTAGCATGCAATGGCTTTAACACAATATCAACCTTGGCCAAATACCATTTCCATGGCATAACAAGGATTTGAACCATGGGCTAACATGAACATCAAGTTAGCAACTAAAACATGCATGAATCTCATGACACAACCTCAAACATACCTTAATCTTGATACAAGTATGACCAAATCTACTTCTAGTTCTCTTCTAAACCAAGCATGAAGCAAAAATCCTTCCTTTTTCCTTAGTATTTTCGGCCAAAGAAATGAGAATAGATGAACAATTTTTTTTTTTCTTCTTTGCCCATACTCTTTATTTTATCATTTCTCCCTAATGCACCAACAAAACATGTCTATGACATGTTTTGCCCATCCTCTCTTGCCATGGCCGGCCACCACCTATAAAAAGGGGGGTATTTGACATGCAAGTCCATTGTTTTGCATGCATGCTTTAATTAGTCATCACACATTTCCCTATCATACTTTCAAAGTTTACTACTAGGTCCTTTCTAGTGAAATTCACCTTTATAACTCTAAATCAAATCATCAAAATGTCACACACAAATTAACACATATCATAGGCATCAAAATAAATTTTTAAATTGATTTTATGCCTCAGTTTTGTGGTCCCGAAACCACATCCTGACTAGGGTCAATTTTGGGCTGTCACAACTCTCCCCCACATAAGAAATTTTCGTCCCCGAAAATCTTACCGGTAAATAGGTTTGGGTATCGCTCTTTCATAGAGTTCTCGGGTTCCCAAGTAGCTTCTTCCATCCCGTGTTTGAGCCATAACACTTTCACTAGCGGAACCCGTTTGTTTCGCAACTCTTTCACTTCACGTGCTAGGATACGAACCGGTTCTTCCTCATAACTCATATTGGCTTGAATTTCAACCTCTGATGGACTAATCACGTGCGATGGATCAGACCTATATCGTCAAGCATCGAGACATGAAAACGTTGTGAATCTTTTCGAGCTCGGGCGTAATTAATCGGTGTTTAACGCCCAACTCGTTCGGATACTTCATACGGACCGATGAACCTCGGACTCAATTTGCCCTTACGGCCAAATCTAAGCACCTTCTTCCAGGGTGAAACTTTGAGAAATACCTTGTCCCTAACCTGATATTCAATGTCTTTTCTTTTCAAATCCGCATACGACTTTTGGCGATCCGAAGCAGCTTTCAAACTTTCACGAATTACTCGAACTTTTTGCTCGGCATCCTTAACCAAATCAACCCCGAAGACTTTACCTTTGCTAAGTTCAGTCCAGAATAAAGGGGTACGGCATTTACGACCGTACAAAGCCTCGTAAGGCATCATCTTAATACTTGATTGAAAGCTATTGTTGTAAGCGAATTCAACCAAAGGTAAATACCGTTCCCATGAACCACTAAACTCAAGGATGCAACATCTCAACATATCCTCGAGTATTTGAATTATCCGTTCGGATTGACCATCGGTTTGGGGATGAAAAGCAGTGCTAAAATGCAGCTTGGTACCCAAAGCCTCTTGCAATTTCTTCCAAAATCGCGACGTAAATCTTGGGTCTCTATCCGACACGATAGAAATAGACACCCCATGCAATCGAACAATTTGGGAGATGTATAATTCTGCCAATTTATCGAGCGAAAAATCCGTGCGGATAGGGATAAAATGAGCCGACTTAGTCAATCTATCAACAACAACCCAAATCGCATCCTTCTTACTCGCTGACAATGGCAATCCGGATACAAAGTCCATGGTGACTCGATCCCATTTCCACTCGGGTATCGTGATCGGCTGAAGTAATCCCGATGGCACTTGATGTTCCGCTTTCACTTGTTGACATATCAGACACCTTGAAACCAATTTAGAAATGTCTCGTTTCATACCAGGCCACCAAAATTGGTGTTTTAGGTCATTGTACATTTTAGTACTACCCGGGTGGATTGACATTCGACTACTGTGAGCCTCATTCAAAATCATCGAAACAAGTTCTGAATTCCTTGGAATACATAATCGACCCTTGAACGTCAAGCAATCATGGTCGTCAATCTGAAATTCTGATTCCTCATTCGAAACACATTCGGCTCGCTTAGCGACCAATTCGGCGTCGACCTTCTGAGATTC
Organism: Gossypium arboreum; assembly: GCF_025698485.1. Classification (NCBI taxonomy): domain Eukaryota; kingdom Viridiplantae; phylum Streptophyta; class Magnoliopsida; order Malvales; family Malvaceae; genus Gossypium; species Gossypium arboreum. The sequence continues at coordinate 63,273,633 of NC_069079.1, read as the reverse complement.
AAGTACTTGATGAATCAATAACGGTTTGGCCTCTAGTTCGACTACTAGCACCTCATCGGGTGAAACGGATAGGTGAGCATCCATCGCTCTCAAGGCAAACAGTGCCTTGCGACTTAGAGCATCGGCCACCACGTTGGCCTTTCCCGGGTGATACTCAATGATGAGTTCATAGTCTTTCAACAACTCAAGCCAACGTCTTTGTCGCAGGTTTAAATCTCTTTGAGTCATCAAATATTTGAGACTCTTGTGGTCCGAATAAATATGACACCTTTCTCCAAACAAGTAATGCCGCCATATTTTCAAGGCGAACACTATGGCTGCTAGTTCAAGGTCATGGGTCGGATAGTTTCTCTCATGCGGCTTTAGTTGTCTTGACGCGTAAGCCACAACTCGACCTTCTTGCATCAACACACAACCTAACCCAAGCAAGGATGCGTCACTGTATATGACAAACTCTTTACCAGACTCCGGCTATACTAGTACCGGGGCCTCGGTTAAACAGGTTTTTAGTCGATCGAAACTTTCTTGACAGCGTTCCGACCACTCGAACTTAACATCTTTTTGGAGTAGTTTAGTCATCGGCGCAGCTATCATCGAAAAACCTTTCACAAATCGTCGATAGTATCCGGTAAGCTCCAAAAAGCTCCTAACTTCAGTAATACTCCTTGGAGGTTTCCAATCAACTATGGCTGAAATTTTGTTCGGGTCCACTCTGACACCCGATGCGGACACCACGTGCCCCAAAAAGCTAACCTCCTTTAACCAAAATTCACATTTACTGAACTTTGCGTATAACTGCTTATCTCGTAAGATTTGCAACACTAGCCTCAGGTGTTCAGCATGTTCAGTTTCATCTCTCGAATAGACCAAAATGTCATCGATAAATACAACTACGAACCGATCCAAGTATGGCCTGAAAATTCTATTCATTAAATCCATAAATACCGCAGGGGCATTAGTGAGCCCAAACGGCATCACTAAGAATTCGTAGTGACCGTACCTCGTTCTAAAAGCAGTCTTAGGTATGTCCGATTCTCGGACCCTCAACTGATAGTACCCCGACCTCAAATCTATCTTTGAAAACACTGAGGCTCCCTTTAATTGATCAAACAAATCGTCAATTCGTGGCAACGAATATTTGTTCTTTATCGTCACCTTATTCAACTGACGATAGTCGATGCACAATCTCATAGTTCCATCCTTCTTCTTCACAAACAATACTGGTGCGCCCCATGGAGAAAAACTCGGTCGAGCGAAACCTCTATCCGTCAACTCTTGCAATTGAACCTTCAATTCCTTTAATTCCATTAATGCCATACGATACGGGGCTATTGAGATCGGCGTAGTACCCGGTACAACTTCGATGCCAAATTCCACTTCTCGAACCGGTGGCAATCCCGGTAACTCCTCAGGAAAAACATCTGAATACTCACAAACCACTGGTACTGATTTGAGTTTCCTTTCCGTCTCTTTATTTTCAAACACATACGCAAGGTATGTTTCATACCCCTTTTTCACATACCTCCGAGCGGTCATAGAAGATACTATCGCGGCACTCCTTTTAAATCGAGAGACTCGACTCGGACTACCTCGTTATTTGCACTCCTCAAATCAATGGTTTTCCTTTGCGTCCACCAACGCATCATGTACGGTCACCAATCCATACCAAGAATAACATCAAATTCATCAAATGGTAGAAGCATCGGATCGGTAGGAAAACAGATTCTCGAATTATTAGGGGCATCTCTTGCACACTTTATCAACGAGTACGTATTGACCCAAAGGGTTTGACACTGAATTACGAACTCGAGAGACTCAACAGGTAGAGTCTTCTTGGATGCTAAGGTTTCACATACATATGAATGAGTAGAGCCGGGGTCAATCAATGCAATCACACTAGTATCAAAGAGAGTAAAAGTACCATTGATAACGTCAGGGGAGGATGCCTCCTCTCGTGCGCGGATGGCATATGCTCTAGCAGGAGCACGAGTCTCGGATCGGACAGCCGTATCAGAGGCTCCTCTCTGATTACCACCCCTACCTCCAGAAATTCTCGGGGGCCTACCTCTAGCCGTCGTTCCACTAGGTCTTGCACCTTGCATCTTATTCTTCTCATCTAGCTCCGTGCAATCCCTAATGAAGTGGTCCTTCGAACCGCATCCATAACAGGCCCTATTAACAGACTTACCCCAATATTCACCTAGGTGTCGTCTTCCACACTGGGGGCATTCAGGCTTTTCTTGACGATTATTGCCCACACTAGCAACCGAAGTAGCTCGTGAGTCCATTGATTGTCGTGCTCTAATGGAAATCCCCGCAGTCGCCCTCGACTTATTTGTGTCCTCTCTGAACTTCTTTACAGCCGAGAATGGAGCTTTACTCGTCGATCTTTTACGATAATCTCTTGCTTCAAATTCAGCCTTCTTCTTCTCCTTTCCAAGTTCTTCCGCATTGCAGGCTCGTTCGACTAGTGTTACGAACTCCTTTATCTCCAAAATACCCACTAGTAGCTTTAACTCTTCATTCAATCCTTCTTCAAATCTTTTGCACATAGCAACCTCATCAGCCACACACTCCCGGGCATACCGATCGAGTCTTACGAACTCATGTTCAGATTCGACTTGTCATACGGCCTTGCTTGAGTTCCAAGAATTCCTTACGCTTCTGATCGATGAACCGTTGACTAATGTATTTCTTTCGAAATTCTGATTGAAAGAAATCCCAAGTAACGCGTTCATTTGGGACTATGGAAATTAAAGTCCTCCACCAATAGTAAGCTGAGTCTCGCAACAAGGATATAGCACACTTAAGACATTTATCGGGTGTGCATGATAGTTCATCAAACACTCGAATGGTGTTATCAAGCCAGAACTCGGCCCTTTCGGCATCATCAGTAACTAGGGCCTTGAACTCCTCGGCCCCGCGCTTCCTAATCAAGTCCACAGGTGGTTTACTCAGCCTCACAGGATGTAACACCCCGAACCCGAGACCGTCGCCGGAGTCGAACACGAGGTGTTAACAGACTTCAACCCACTTATTGAGAGTTTCCAGACAAGCTGCCAATCTGTGTACTAGTCGCTCCAAAATTCATAACTTGAGTTTTACAACTCGAAAATCAGTTTTGCAAATTTTCCATGAAACTAGACTCATATTTCCATCTACATATTTTTTTCTAGAATTTTTGGTCGAGGCAATTGGTACAGTTTATTAGTTAAAGTCTCCCCTGTTGCAGGGATCGACTACATTGACCTTTGAGCATTACGAATTGGATATCTCACTGTACAGGGCTTCAATACTGATGCTGTTTGTTTCTATAGAAACTAGACTCAGAGAGGAATCTACACATATATGGCATGACTCCTAATTATCTCTGGTTAATTTACAATGATTTTCCAAAGTCGGGACAGGGGATCCAGAAACCGTTCTGGCCCTGTTTCACAAGAACTTTAATATCTGTTAACTTATAACTCATATGACCATTTCGTTTCTCCTATATAAAAGTAGATTCATCAAGGTACATTTACATAATTTATTTACTATTTAATACCATTCCTACTATTTTTAGTGATTTTTCAATCTCACGTTACTGCTGCTGCCAGCACCTGTCACTAAAGCAACTATGCCTATTTCATGATTTCCTTTGATCTAACTAGTGATTCATCATACATGTCACAAATCATGATCATGACTAGCCATACCAGAGGCTAATCATTATCCAACATCTCCCTACTACACTATTGCCATAACATGCATTTTAATACCAAAATAATCAACCATGGCATAAGGCATGGAAATCGAATTACCAAGACTTGTGACTTAACATTGGAGAACTAAATCCAACCGAGCATTTATGCTATTTTCGCATGGCTAAAAGTTTACATACCAAAGTTCAACAAAGCATATTAGCCTATACATGCCAAAATGTTCTCCTAAACCGACTACACAAAAAGATACCAAAAGTTGATAGCCGTGTGATGACTCCAATGACGATCACGAAGCACGCAAAAAGGACGAGTCCGAGAAACCTAAAATGGCGACAAGCAAACACCGGTGAGTATATAACTCAGTAAGCCATAAGCATTATATTGCCGTTCAGTAATAATATACCATAAAAGAAAATAATTAAATGGGGATTAAAATCCTCCATCCACACCCCAAACGGTACTATAATTCTTTAGGCATTTCGGTTTGGTCACATACCAAGCCCTACTTGATATTTCATACATTACGCCATATGACATTGCATGCATTTATTTTCGAGCAATATCACCACATAGATCAAGACTTACCAAACCAAAATTCCAAATATAAATAAAATGTCCATTCCTCATGAGCTCAAGGTGTTTACTCGCATCGCTGTCCATGATTGACTCGGTAAGGCCGCATACGTAGAACATGTACGTTTATTAGAGGATGTGCAATAAGCCCGCACACTTAGTGCTTAATAGTCGAACTCGCACACTTAGTTCTATATAATCAAACTTGCACACTTAGTGCTGTATAATTTGAACCCGCACACTTAGTGCCAATTTGTGATTATAAATGTTTACACCCGCACACTTAGTGCCGAACCGATCATTCAATACATCTCACCTCTTTTCTTTCAATTCAATATTTTTATCACCACATACATACATGTTTATATATATATTCTACCATTCCATTCAGCATCATTACTTAGACATTACGACCCTTTAAATTAGTACAAATAAGTGCTTAATGACTTACCTTATATCGGATGAAATGATTCCCAATCTACTACTCGATTATCTTCGCTTTGCCTTTGCTTGGTTCTCCTCTTTGATGTCTTGATCTAAAATGAATACATTTAGTAGTTTAATCTTCTTGCTGGATTTTTATGTGTATAACTTAATGGTTTTCACCCCATTTCACAACTATCTTTGTTCAAAATATCAAAATCTCAACCAACCTTTGTTTAATGCTTCAAGGTCAATGCATGGTCACCATTAAGCTAATCTAGTCTCAAGTATTTTAATCCTAACATACAACATCATGAATCAACTCAACCTTATAAGCCAATATTACTCCTACAACCGATTGTAAGGAGTTAACAAAGAAAATATATTTTACAAACATATACACCCATATGGCCGATTTTACCAAATCAAATTTAACCTTACTTATCTCAAATTTTCATTTCATACTATCATCCCCATGACATAGCAAGGTTTTGAATCATGGACTAATTAGAACTAAAACTAGCAACTAAGAACATGCATGAATCTCATGGCACCATATTAAACATACCTTAATCTAGCTACAAGGATGGCCAACCTATTCCAAACCAACCATGAGCAAGGACCCTTTCTTCTCCCTTGAGATTTTCGGCCAAAAGGATGGAAAAAAGATGAACAAAGCTTTTTTTTTGTTTTTCTTTCTCACTTGCACGCAATGGGGAGGGAGGGAAAGCCTTCACACACACACTTTTTTTTTACTCATGCACCTTATTTTATTTATTTCAACATAAACCACTCACCCAACATGTTTCATGACATGTCTTGCCCATGCTTCCTTGTCATGGCCGGCCACTAGCACTTGGGGGATTTTGACATGCAAGTCCTCCTTTTGACTACATGTACTATTAGGTCCTTATAGATTAGCCTATCATTTTTCAAAAGTGACATACAAGTCCTACTAACTGAATTCACATGCAATCGACTAAACCGAAGCTTGAAATTTTTACACATTCGTAAATACATATTCTAGACAATAAATATTACGTTCAAACATTTCGGTGACTCGGTTTAGTGGTCCCGAAACCACTTCCCAACTAGGGTCAATTTTGGGCTGTCACACAGGATCAGTAACTGGAGGCATTGCGGGCTCTTGGGGCGGAGTATTTGAATTCGGGAATGGTTGGACAGCCGGGTTGGTTCGGGCATATTGTGCAACCCACTCATTCATCATGGTGAAGAAGGCTTGTTTCGCCCCTTCATTTTGATTATTCGCGGATGACTGAGGCTCAACAGGCGGTGTCCCTTGCGCGGGAGCAGCCGCTACACTTTCAACGTCATCCGCCAAGGGTCTCTCTACCCCGGGTTCCATTTGCTAATCAAAACAAAAATTTCAACCGTCAGAAGTCATCACATTATTAAGCACTAACAATTTGGCATGTATAGCTAGACTCACACGCGCTATGGTAGTCCTAGAACCGACTAAACCATAGCTCTGATACCAATAAAATGTAACACCCCAAACCCGTGACCATCACCGGATTTGACCACGTGGTGTTACCGGGCTTACTTCCCTTATTTCTCTCTTGGAAATATTTAATTTCTGTTCTAGGCAGGCTAGCTAACTACGTCACTGTCACCTTAAAAAAATCATATCTCGAGTTCCTAAACTCGAAAATCAGTTCTGTAAATTTTCCCTGAAACTAGACTCATAATCCAATCTACACATTTTTTTCTAGAATTTTTGGTCGAGCCAATTAGTAAAGTTTATTAGTTAAAGTCTCCCCTATTTCAGGGTTCGACTACACTGACCTTTGTGAACTACGACTTGGATATCTTCCTGTACAGGGCTCCAACACTTATGCTGTTTCTTTCTAGAGAAACTAGACTCACAAGGGAATCTGTACATATAGAGCATGACTTCTAATTCTCTCTGGTTAATTTATAGTGAATTTTAAAAGTCGGAGAAGGGGATCCAGAAACCGTTCTGGCCCTGTTTAGGAAAAACCTGAATATCTCTTAAAATACAGCTCATATTATGTTTCGTTTCATCCATATGAAAATAGATTCATCAAGGTTCAATTTCATAATTTATTCACTATTTAATTCTACTTCTACTATTTTTAGTGATTTTTCCATCTCACCTCACTGCTGCTGGCAGCATCTGTTACTAAAGCAAACAATGACTATTTCATAATTCTTCCATGGCCAACTATTTCATCATACATAATTCAAACTATGGCCACCTTATCAAAATTAAGGTTTCTAAGGCTCGTGACTATAGGTTTTAGAATCACACTCAACCGACCACATAGGCCATTTTCGCATGGCTTAAAGTTTACAACCCAAAATTCAACAAAACAATATAGCCTATACATGCCAAATGTTCTCCTAGTTCAACTACGAAGACAATACCAAAAGATTTCCAGCCGGTGTGATGACTTCAACGACGGTTCCGAGCACGCAAACGAGACAGATCCAAAGGACCTAAAATGGGTGACAAGAAAACACAGAGTGAGTTTATAACTCAGTAAGTCCTAAGCATTCGACAATCATCCATCAATAAAATTATCACAACATGAAACAATAAACGAGGTTAGGTACTCCATCCATGTCGAAACTATACCATAATTCCTCGGACCTTTCGGTTCAATCTCATACCAAGTCATACATCCACATTTCATATTCTATTCAATAAGATATTTGAGGCATTTTTACACACCAACTCATTTTCACCACAATCATACAATTGCAATCATCACATAGATTTAAAGCTTACCAAGCTCATCCCCGAACATGAACATAGTGCCTATTCACCATGAGCTCAAGGTACTTACCCAATCCATCGTCCGTGATTAACTCGATAATGTCGCACACTCAAGGCCAATAGTGATGCAAAAGCATATATTGAGTCCGCACACTTAGTGCTATATATATATTCAGCTCGCACACTTAGTGCTATATAATCAAACTCGCACACTTAGTGCTGTACAAATTTTAAACCCGCACACTTAGTGCCAATCTTGTCACCGTGCCCATTTAGACCCGCACACTTAGTGCCGAAATCAACAACTCAAACATCACACCTCTTTTCTTTTCATTCAATACTTTCATCACCACATACATACATGTATATAAATTTATCATTCCTTTCGCATAATTACATAGACATTATGTCTATTTAAATCAATACCAAATCGTGCTTAGTGACTTACCTTGTGTTGGGTAAAATAGTTCCAAGTCGGCTACTCGATGACCTTCGCCTTTCCCTTGCTTGATTCTCCTCCTTTAACTCCTTGAGCTTGATTAATAAATCAACTAGTTTAATCATCTTGCTAAACATTTTCAGTTCAATTACACATGCATATGTTTGTTTGTACATTCGCAACCACTCTTACTAATTACCCATTTAGTCGATTATACACATAATTAAAGGCAACATCACGAATGGGCATACTCATGTATATAGATATATATATATATATATATATATATATATATATATATACACACATAACCAAATATGCACCAAAATTTGATTCATCATCACCCACATACTCACCTTAATGGCCGAATATACTTGCAATTTTACAAACATTCTCCAACAATTTCTTCTTTAAACAAACACATTTATCATTTACTTCATAACCAAAACATCATGTGCAAACATATATACACATATAGGTGCAAGGCGAATCTCAAGGTGATCATAATCACATATAAACATATATCAAAACACAAATTTTACCTATCATGCAACAAGCATAAATCGCACTTATGAGCATGCCATGGCCGAATACATCACACACCATCCCTTTCAATTTTTGGTCATGGTTAAACAAAAAACTCCATGTCTTACTCAAGAATGCTAAAAGAAATTTCAAGAGTAGTCAATCCATTATTACATGCATCATCAACAAGCTTCACATTTAGCATGCAATGGCTTTAACACAATATCAACCTTGGCCAAATACCATTTCCATGGCATAGCAAGGATTTGAACCATGGGCTAACATGAACATCAAGTTAGCAACTAAAACATGCATGAATCTCATGACACAACCTCAGACATACCTTAATCTTGATACAAGTATGACCAAATCTACTTCTAGTTCTCTTCTAAACCAAGCATGAAGCAAAAATCCTTCCTTTTTCCTTAGTATTTTCGGCCAAAGAAATGAGAATAGATGAACAATTTTTTTTTTCTTCTTTGCCCATACTCTTTATTTTATCATTTCTCCCTAATGCACCAACAAAACATGTCTATGACATGTTTTGCCCATCCTCTCTTGCCATGGCCGGCCACCACCTATAAAAAGGGGGGTATTTGACATGCAAGTCCATTGTTTTGCATGCATCTTTAATTAGTCATCACACATTTCCCTATCATACTTTCAAAGTTTACTACTAGGTCCTTTCTAGTGAAATTCACCTTTATAACTCTAAATCAAATCATCAAAATGTCACACACAAATTAACACATATCATAGGCATCAAAATAATTTTTTAAATTATTTTTATGCCTCGGTTTTGTGGTCCCAAAACCACATCCCGACTAGGGTCAATTTTGGGCTGTCACACTATCCACCCAACTCTCCCCCATATTCATAACCACCCTTTTCAAATTCCTTGATTTTCTCCCTTTGACCACTTCCACAACCACCTCAGCAAAGTTTGTATCCAATTCAAACACTTGCCACCACATTAACGAAATAAATACTCCTTGCTTGTTATGGGATTCGAACCCAAGATCCCTTTCCACCAGAATGACGCCTCAACCACTAAACCACATGCTTTCTTGTGATAAATTTTAACCACTAATATTTATAAGGCTTACAAGCTAAAGCCAGGTTCACTTAAGGGAAAAACTAAAATTTTGCTAAAGCCTAGATTTGAACCTAGGACTTCTCAGACATCCCTAAACACACCCAATTTACTTAACCACCACACCAAACATGAAATCTGTGTCACTTTCTTACTTAACTAAAATATTTATAAGCCTCCTACTAACAGTTCCCACGCTCAAGGCCCAATACTTCTTGGCCCAAAATTCAGGGTGTTACAATAATAGCTTTAATAAATGTGAAATCCATGTTGAAGCCAAGCATGTTAGACCTTCCATAAAATTATCTATGATAGGAAAATTGAACTTTTAGAATTAGTTCATATTGGACCTGCTTATGGGTCGGGTCAGCCCGAAGGCTAGCCCGAAAAGTGAGAGTTTGGGCAAAAATATAGATTCGAAAAATGGGCATACGCAAAAAATAAGGCCTATTTAAAAAATGGGATGGGTCTCGAGTAAGGCAGTTTTGACCTAGGCCTGGCCCGACTCGAATTTACAAAAGGAAAAAAATTTACTTTTTTTCTAGTTTTAATGTAATTTTCTTATTGTGTTGTCCCTGTTTTGCTATCATTTCACTATTATGTTATTACAATTTTGTTGTTATTACTTGGATATTGTATAACACTTGTTTTATTGTTAATTTTTTTATTATTTTAAAGGCATTTGCTTGTTAACTTGCATCTATCTAGTCTTATTTAAATATGCATATTTTTAAAATTTATTTTCAATTTATTGGGAAATATTTATTTGAATGTTTTAGTATTTTTATGAATTATATATATTTAAAATTATATAAAATAATATAAAAATTAATACTGGTAGGACCGAGCCTAGGTTTTAGCATTTTTATCCAAACCGAGATTGCGTAAAGTTTTAAGCCTTTTTTTCGAGTCGGGTTGAGCCTAGCAAATGTGTAGCACCCCTAACCCGTCTCCGTCGTCAGATTAGGGTTATGGAGCATTACCATACAAATCTGAACACTCTAATATCAAAACATAATAATAATCACTTAAAATTCATCAAAACCCTAGCATACATGTACATTTGGCCCTTAAATCAGGCCTTCAATGCACCTAAAAAATAACTTAGAAGCAATTCGGGACTAATTTGAAACAAATTAGAATATTTGGGAAAAGGTTGCAAAATTTGAAAACATGGGTCACACGGCCGTGTGACATAGCCCAGACCATGTAACAATCGAATAAAGGGACACACGGCCGTGTCCCAGCCCATGTCTCAAATCATGTAACTCACCGAGTTGGGTCACACGGCTGTGTTGCAGGCCATGTGCCAGATCGTGTAACTCTTTGACTTGTAACATACGACTGTGTTATAAGCCATGTGCTATGCCTTGTAACATACTAACTTGATACACCAAAATTTACAAGTGACACACGGCTATGTGACAGCCCATGCCCCAAGCTGTGTGCTCCATAATTTGACCCTAAACTAAGCCATTTCAAAGCCGAAACACACCAAATCAACCATCCCATTTGTGCATACTTTCAAATGACCTAAACATCTTTCAAACACTTATAAACATACCAATTCAAACATGCTATTTCATCTAATCAATATTCCATTCAAAGGCACCACATTTATACCATAACATCATTAATCAAAACAAATCAATAAATATATAGCCATATTTCAAACATAACATCTAGTTCCTTTAACTACCAAAAAGCATCATATAAAACCATTTACATATCATCTCAAATATACCAAAAAGGATCATATATTACAAGTACCTAAAAGTGGCCAAAATGACCTAGCTTGTCAAGGCATTAAAGTCCATCAAACCAAACATAAACTCCAAAAGTATATGCATACCAAATTGACCATTAACCCATTCATTAAATACCATTACACAAAGTCCTATACATGTCATTTATAACCTTGGCCAAAACAAATCAAAAACTATTGAAATGGTTGCTGGATAGTGTGATAGATCTCCAACAAGTTTCCAACCGATCGAGCTTCCAATAATCAATGAAACAAACGAAAATAACTACATAAGCAACTAGTGCTTAGTAAGCTCATATAAACTCAAACATAACTTACCATTTTCTTAAGCACAAATTGTAAAATAAGCATACATCATTACCAAGACCATAGGCTTAGTAAAATCCTATACAAGCACCATCAAACTCACAAGTTAATAAGTTCATATATGATACATATGAGTTCAACCATATTATAAGTAGATTTCATGTACACATCATTTAACTCATTAACCTTTCCATACGATCATGAAACATTATCCAGTTGTATACATATCTTGCCATTAACCTTTGCATACCTATTGAACCTTCTAGAATTGGATACTCGGGAATGCTCACGCATAATGCACCTTTCCATATAACTGTAACATTTCCTTTTCAATAGTTCTCACACGAGCTATGAAAATGGGTCTGTTCACACGAGCTGTGGGTCGGAATGTTAGCTACATGATGCTGCTCACACGAGTTGTGGAGATTTCGCAACAAATGTAGGACCTCAGCCATTGGTAGGACAATCAAGACCAGCACCTGAAACATGAAATCCCTAATGACATGTCATTCGTATCCTAAGAATTCTTAATGTTCAAATAAGACTATTTATCCATCAATTACGCAAAACATTTATATATATACTCAAGTCCATTTATAACTAACACAATATAGCAGATAATCAATTTAACTATCATTAGTACAATTATAATTCATACGAACTTACCTCGATAACTATGGTTGTAATAGTCAAGTTGTCTAAAGCTTTAGCTTTTCCCCGATTTAAGTCCAATTGTTGTTTATCTAGATCTAAGTGGATAATTCCATTCAATTAAGTACTTCAAGTATTTAATTCAATCAATAATTCATATTTATGTAAACTTATGAAATTACCCCTAATATTTTAACTTTTCACAAATTAGTCTTTAAGCTCATAACTCGAAATTTAACCATTTTAACCTAAACCCATGGTAACCGATTCTACTAGGGACCTTGGAACAGCCCATAATTACCAACATTTCACAATGAAACCCATGGATTTACACTTTCAACAATTTAATCCCTAATCCAAAATTCATCAAAAATCACTTAAGAAAACAAGTTTGTTTAACAACTAAGATTGATAATCTATCAACAAACATCAAAACACATTCAAAATCAACTATCGTAAGTCCCTCAACCTTTAACAATTTTGAAAATTAACCCCAGACTAGCTAGATTAAGCTAATACAAACTCAAAAATATAAAAATCACTAAAAACAAGGCTTGAAAACCTACCATGCACAAGACACAAGTGACCGAATAGTGATTTAGACATTAAAAAGGTGAAATGAGGAAGATGATAGCTAATTCTCTCATGTTTATAGCTCTTGACTTAGCCAAACAAGAGGCCGAATGACTTAGGAATCTACTTGCAGAGATTCTTTCATGGGAAAAAGTAGTACCGCCCGTATCATTATTATGTAACTCATAAGTCGCAATTTGTGTTGCTAAGAGTCAAACTTACTATGGTAAGAAGAGACGTATTCAAATAAGACATGAATTTGTGAGATATTTAATAAAGAATGGAGTACTCCTTCTAAAGTATTTGAGGTTTGAAAGGAACCTAGATGTGTAACACCCTAAACCTAGTCGAGTAAGTTTGACTCGAATTTGGTGAGCTACATTAGCCACCAAAGTGACTCTTTGTCACTCCCAACCTAACCTCCAACACACCAGTTACTTGCAACAATAATGTGGTAAATTAAAACACTACAGCTGAATTATTTTCATGCATAGAATGTAAACATGCAAGGTTACAAAACATCAAAGGAAAGGTTTGCATGTCAAATAATAAAAAGACTTAAGAGTTTTCATACATCAAATAACATAAGCTTACTTAGCGACATTCAACATGAGTTCACAACACACAAAGTATGAGTTCACACAACAATATAGGTTTGTTAATACCAATAGTTTGCATAGTACCAAAGTTCGCAACATGCAGTATAGTTTGGCAAACAAATAGACTTCGCAGCAAGAGGTATCATACAAGCATCAGTTTTCATACTTTAATAGGGTTCATTAAGTAATAAGATTATCATTAACAATGGCACGCATGAAATTTTTGGAATTGCAAACATACAAGGGTCGTAGAAAATAATATTTAGAAATAAACCTGACTCGCATATTTTAATAGTAAATCAACATAACACTCATGCATGAAAAACATCAATTTTACTTATAATAAAAGGTAACCAAATATTCTAAGTCATGGTTTGCAAAACAATATAACTAGATATTGAAAAACTTGGGAAAATAGGTTACCTTTTTTCTCGCCCACACTTATCTGAATTTTGTCACGTTAGACATGTGGATCTCCTTATTACGCCTCAGAATGACTCAAAGAGTCCTTATAACATGTCCCAAAAGTGCAACGCGAGGTAATACACTCTCCTGTACACCAACATGTCCCAGTGAATGAAGCATAGCTCGACATTCCCTTATATCTAGACATGTCTCAGGGCCTCAATGCCCAAAATCACAGAAATAGAGATGCGAGTACTCATAATCCTTTGGTATACCAATATATCCAACATGGTTCACAAAGGAGCGTGCACAGAGACATATCACAGAGAACTCGAATAGGGAGCTTACTTATCATAGAAAGCTCACATAGGGAGCTAGGCTTGCAAGGGGGCTTGCACAGAATCTTATCACATAGAGCTGGCATAGGGAGCTTGTTGGGAAACACTTGTAAAGAGCTCGCACAAAAGCTCGTGAAAACATAGTTTATAAAACAATACGTTAAAAACATAGGCTCGCTTAGGAGCTCGCATAAAACATGTCTTTAAAACACAGCTTGAAAACTTAACCTTGGAAATAGAGTGTCGGGGTTAGAAACACAGTTTTGCAGAAAAATTACTTTTGAAAAAAATTTCTTGAAAATTATAACAAATAACATACTTAAAGTAATTTCTTAACCACTCACACTTTGAAAACATTTTAGCGAAACACACTTCTGAAAAATCCCAGATCACTTATTGAAAACTAAGAATTAAACAAGCTTGGCTTTGGCTTTATGTTTGTTGGTAGATGGTCTAGTTGGTTTGCACATATATAAGCACATAAATTACTTTAAATAAACAAAACTTACATAATTTACACATGCAAACGAACCTGGCTTTATGGACAATCAACTTTAATAGGACAGAGGCTTACCCAAGGTGCTACGAACTTGACTCAGAATAGAGACTTGACGGCAGAATATTCGATGAGAGAATTATCATGCGATAAGGGTTGTATTTATAAACCTAAGTGTCCTGGAAATTGTAACACCCCTTACCCGTACTCAACGCCAGAACAGGTATGAGACATTACTATACTTGAACGCAATCAAGCACCCAAAAACTGAACCATAAAATTTCATTCCAATTAAGGTCATTCAAACATATACTTAACATCCCTTATACGGGCCTACAAGGCCCAAAACATACATCGGGAAAGATGTGTGACTAAACCGAGAATTTTCGAAGCTTTTACAACATTTAGAAAATTATCATGTTTTGGAGAGTCACATGCCCGTGTGGGTAGGCAGTGTGGTCACCCACGCTTGTGTGGCTTGGGACGTGCCCGTGCCCTCAGCTAGTGTAAGTCTCCGACTATGACGTCATCAGCCAAACAAGGTCACACGGCCGAGTCATACACCCGTGTGCTAGGCCGTGTGGCGAATTAAATTCCAAAATCAAGTGCAGAGTTCACATGGCCTGGGTACATGCCCATGTCCTGAGGCCGTGTCCCTCACACGACCGAGACACACAGTCGTGTACCTACCTTTGTGTTTACTACTGGGCATTCTGTTTTTCATTAATTAGTGTGCAGGGGACACATGGCCGGACCACACGCCCATGGGGTAAACCATGTGTCGCAGACGGCTTAGACACATGCTCGTGTGTCTACCCATGTGGACAACTTTAAGGCTATTTTCCAAGCCAAATGCCACCCTTATTTGTCCAAACACATATATACAAATAAGCAATATTTCTTAGACTTGCATACATGCATTTTCATACCATCTTATACACACACATGACAATCATCAATAACCATAGGTCATATCATAATGGAATTGGCACATACATATATAGATGAATAGATTTACAATCCAATATTCATTATGAGCCATATCTCAGGGTCATACACAAAATGAATCAACTATCATTATAATCCAACACATTTGGCTAGACCAATATAACATATAACAAAAAGACCAAGTCCCTATACATGCCATATTCAAAATGTTGAGACTAACTATACCCAAATATTCTAATTGATAGTGTGAACGTGTAACACCCCTTACCCGAGACCATCGCCGGAGTCGAGCACAGGGCGTTACCAGACTTATCTTACCTGTTCGAGGCATAAAAAAATTTACTCTTTTTAAAAAAATTAATTCGCTCACATTCATCCAATAAATCCCTTTGGAACGGTTCAGGACCAAACCGGGAACATTAAAAATTTTCCAATTGCTTACACAAATCAAAACAATTTATTTCACTATTCATAATAAAACTGTCCATCTGCATAATAGTCACTAAATTAATTGTAACTCGAGTTACGAAACCCGAAATTTAAATCTGTAAATTTTCCCTAAAACTAGACTCATATATCTTCTTACCATAATTTTTTCAGAATTTTTGGTTTGGGAAATTAGTACAGTTTTTCACTAAATGTTCCCCTATTTCACAGTTCAGTGGACCTGACCTCTCTTCACTTAAAATCAATTATCTCATTATAGAAATCGGATAACATTCCCATTTATTTCTAATGAAAATAGACTCACTAATTAATCTATACATATAAACTTTGACTTATAATTCTTTTTGTACAATTTCTAGTGATTTTCCAAAGCTGGAACAGGGGATCACGAAGTCACTTTAAACCAGTCTTGCAGAAATTTAAATATCTCAGAATATAGACTTCCTTTGCTTACTCTGTTTCTTTCCTATGAAAATAGACTCAATAAGATTTAATTCTATATCTCACTCACCATTTAATTCCATTTGTAAAATTTTTAGTGATTTTTTAAATCCACATCACTACTGTTGTTTCCTAACTGTTCCATGGCTAACTCTTACTCTTTCATAATTTCTTTGCATCAAACCTCATTTAGGCATACAGAATACCAAAACATGTTTTTATTTAGTTATATCATAAGCTAACCATTACTGAGTATTCACATACTATTCTTTAATCATATCATAAGGACATACACACAAAATAGCCAAGTCCCTATACATGCCATAACTTAAAGTATTTCTAGTCACAAAATACCTAGATAACTCGTTGATAGTGTGAGGCAATCTCCAACGCCCTTATGATTTTTCGAGTTGGCTTTGTGATACTATAAAAAAAGAGAGAAAGAAAAGGAGTAAGCATAAAGCTTAGTAAGTTTGCATGTAAATTGTGACATCCCTAAATCGACCCTAGTCGGAAAGTGGTTTCGGGACCACCAAACCGAGTCATAATAATAATTAACCATCATAATTGATGCTCATTATATGTATATATGCATGTGTGAAAATTTCGTGTTTGGATTTTGTTAATAGTAAGTGAATTTTTATCAAATAGGACTTATGTGAGAAAATTTAGAAATGTGCTAGGCAATTGTAAGGTGGCCTATTAATACATGTGGGAAAATAGTTGTCCTTGCATGTCAAATAACCCACTTCCTAAGGTGAGTGGCCGCCATGACAAGAATATGGGCAAGGGAACATGTTTCCAACATGTTTAGTTAGTGGATTATGTAGAAAAATAAAGAAATGAAAAAAATGAGCATGGATGCCCCCCTTTGTTGCCGTGAGTAGAGGAAAAAGAAAGGAAAAAATTGTTCATCCATTCTCAAAATCTTGGCTGAAAATACTAAGGGAAAAGGAAGGATTTTTGCTTCATGCTTGGTTTAGAAGAGAACTAGAAGGAGATTTGGTCATACTTGTGTCAAGATTAAGGTATGTTTGAGGTTGTGTCATGAGATTCATGCATGTTTTAGTTGCTAACTTGATGTTCATGTTAGCCCATGGTTCAAATCCTTGTTATGCCATGGAAATGGTATTTGGCCAAGGTTGATATTGTGTTAAAGCCATTGCATGCTAAATGTGAAGCTTGTTGATGATACATGTAATGATGGATTGACTACTCTTGAAATTTCTTTTAGCATTCTTGAGTAAGACATGGAGTTTTCTTTGTTTAACCATGACCAAAAATTGAAAGGGGGATGGTGTGGGATGTATTCGGCCATGGCATGCTCATAAGTGCGATTTATGCTTGTTGCATTATAGGTAAAATTTGTGTTTTGATATATGTGTATATGTGTTTGTACATGATGTTACAAATGGATGTGAAAATATGCTAGATTGGGAAAATTTGATTAAATGTTCATGAGATGAAATTAGGTGATTAAAAGATGTTAGTTGACATTGTACATATATATATATATTCGGCCATTAAAGTGAGTATGTAGGTAATGTTGAATCAAGTTTTTGGTGCATATTCGGTTAGGTGTATAATCGACCAAATGGACGATTAGTAAGAATGGTTGCCGAATATACAAGCATACATATGCATGTGTAGTTGAATTATGAATGTTTAGCAAGATGGTTAAACTAGTGATTTATTGATTAAGCTCAAGGAGTTAAAGAAGGAGAATCAAGCAAGGGAAAGACGAAGGTCATCGAGTAGCCGACTTGGAACTATTTTACCCAACACGAGGTAAGTCATTAAGCACGTATTTGATATTGCTTAAATGATTGTAAAATTTATGCAATTGTGTTTAATGGGATGATATATATATATAAATGAAAATGTATGTGTATGGAGTGATGACAATTGTTGAATGTAAAAGAAATAGTGAAATGTGTAGAAAGTTTGCTTTCGGCACTAAGTGTGCGGGCAATACGTGTGTACGGTGACGAGATTGGCACTAAGTGTGCGTGCTGGAAATATATGGCACTAAGTGTGCATGCTGGAAATATATGGCACTAAGTGTGCGAGCTCGAAGGGCATGGCACTGTGTGCGGGCCTAAATCGCATGGCACTAAGTGTGCGAAATCGAGTATTAAGCACTGTGTGTGCGTACTCTATATATATATATAAATATCTCCAATCGAACAATTATATGGAGGGTGTGTCTCCATCGAGTGAGTATGGACAGCGGATCGGGTAAGTACCTTGAGCTCATGACGAATAGGTAATACGTTCATGCTTGGGGTTGAATTTGGTAAGCCTTAAATCTATGTGATGATTGAAATTGTATGGTTGTGCTGGAAAATGAGTTAATGTGTAAAATGCTTGATTATCTTGTTGTGTAGAATATGAAATGTGGATGTATGAATTGGTGCGAGATTGGACCAAAAGGTCCGAGGTATTATGGTATAGATTCGATATGGACGAGTACCTAGCCTCATTTGTTGTACATGTAGTAGTAACTTTATCGATGGATTGACGAATGCTTATGACTTACTGAGTTGTAAACTCACTCGGTGTTTTCTTGTCACCCATTTTAGGTCTCTTGGACTCGTATTGTTGCGTGCTTTCGGAACCGTCGTTGAAGTCATCACACCGGCTGAAATCTTGTGGTATTGTTTTTGTTGTTGAAGAACATTTGGCATGTATAGGCTATTATATTTTGTCGAATTGTGGGTTGTAAACTTTAAGCCATGTGAAAATGGCCTATGTGGTCGTCGAGTGGGATGCTAGAACCTATAGCCACGAGTCTTAGAAACTCAAATTTTGTTAAGGTGGCCATAATTTGTGTCATGTATGATGGATGATTAAGGCCAAGGAAAAATTCATGAAATTGGCATAGTCTACTGCAGTAACTGTTGCGGACAGCAGCAGTGAGATGAGATTGAAAAATCACTAAAAATAGTATAAGTAGAATTAAATAGTGAGTAAATTATGGAACTGATCCTTGATGAATCTATTTTATATGGACGAAACGAAACGACCATATGAGCAGTATACTGGGAGATATTAAAGTTCTCGTGAGACAGGGCCAGAACGATTTCTGGGTCCCCTGTCGTGACTTTGAAAATTTACCATAAATTATCCAGAAAGAATTAGGAGTCATGCCTTATATGTACAGATTCCATTTTGAGTCTAGTTTCATTAGAAACAAACGGCACCAGTATTAAAGCCCTGTACAGAAAGATATTCAAGTTGTAACGCGCGGAGGTCAGAGCAGTCGATCCCTGTAACATGGGTGACTTTAACTAATAAACTGTACCAATTGGCCCAACCAAAATTCTAAAAATAAATCCATGGATGGATATATGAGTCTAAATTCAGGAAAATTTACGAAACCAGTTTCCGAGTTTTGGAACTCGAGATATGATTTTAAGGCGACGGTGACGCAGTTTTCCAGCCTGTCCAGAAATGCCAAATTGGTCGGTACTTTAAGAGGATTTGTCTCGTTAACCCTCGTGTCCGACACGGCGTCGGTCACGAGTTAGGGTGTTACAATTTTATTGGTATCAGAGCTATGGTTTAGTCGGTTCTAGGACTACCATAGCGCGTGTGAGTCTAGCTATACATGCCAAATTGATAGTGCTTAATAATGTGATGACTTCGACGGTTGAAATTTTTGTTTTGATTAGCGATGGAACCCGGTAGAGAGACCCTTGGCGGATGACGTTGAAAGTGTAGCGGCTGCTCCTGCGCAAGGGACACCGCTGTTGAGCCTCGGTCATCCGCGAATAATCAAAATGAAGGCGAAACAAGCCTTCTTCACTATGATGAATGAGTGGGTCGCAAATATGCCCGAACCAACCCGATTGTCCAACCATTCCGAATTTAAATACTCCACCCCAAGACTCATAATGCCTCCGATTCTCGATCCTGTGAGGTGAGTAAACCACCGTGGACTTGATTAGGAAGCGTGGGGAGGAGTTCAAGGCCATAGTTCTTGATGATGCCGAAAAGGCCGAGTTCGCTCGATAACACCATTAGAGTGTTAGATGAATTGTCATGCACACCCGACGAATGTCTTAAGTGTGCTATATCCTTGTTGCGAGACTCAGCTTACTATTGGTGGAGGACTTTAATTTCCATAGTCCCAAATGAACGAGTTACTTGGGATTTCTTCCAATCCAATTTGAAAGAAATACATTAGTCAACAGTTCATCGATCGAAGCGTAAGGAATTCTTGGAACTCAAGCAAGGCGGATGATCAGATGTCGAATCTGAACATGAGTTCGTAAGACTTAGTCGGTATGCTCGGGAGTGTGTGGCTGATGAGGTTGCGATGTGCAAAAGATTTGAAGAAGGATTGAATGAAGAGTTAAAGTTACTAGTGGGAATTTTGGAGATAAAGGAGTTCGTGACACTAGTCGAACGAGCACGCAAGGCGGAAGAACTTGGGAGGAGAAGAAGAAGGCTGAATTTGAAGCAAGAGATTACCGTAAAAGATCGACGAGTAAAGCTCCGTTCTCGGCTGTAAAGAGGTTCGTGGAGGACACCAAGAAGTCGAGGACGATGCGGGAATTTCCATTAGAGCCCGACCATTGACGGACTCCGAGCTACTTGATAGCTAGTGTGGGCAATAATCGTCAAGAGAGACCTGAATGCCCCAATGTGGAAGACGACACCTAGGTGAATGTTGGGGTAAGTCATTAATAGGGCTCATTATGGATGCGGTTCAAGGACCACTTCATTAGAGATTGCACGGAGCTAGATGAGAGGAATAAGGCGCAAGGTGCAAGACCTAGTGGAACGACGGTGGAGGTAGGCCCCGAGAATCTCTGGAGGTAGGGGTGGTAATCAGAGAGGAGCCTCTAATATGGCCGTCCGATCCGAGACCCGTGCTCCTGCTAGAGCATATGCCATCCGCGCACGAGAGGAGGCATCCTCCCCTGACGTTATCACTGGTACTTTTACTCTCTTTGATACTATTGTGATTGCATTGATTGACCCCGGCTCTACTCACTCATATGTATGTGAAACCTTAGCATCCAGTAAGACTCTACCTGTTGAGTCTACTGAGTTCGTAATTCGAGTGTCAAACCCTTTGGGTCAATACGTGCTTGTTGATAAAGTGTGCAAGAGATGCCCCCTAATAATTCGAGAATCTGCTTTCGTACCGATCGATGCTTCTACCATTTCATGAATTGATGTTATTCTTGGTATGGATTGGTGACCGTACATGATGCACGATGGTGGATCGCAAAAGGAAAACCATTAATTTGAGGAGTGCAAATAATGAGGTAGTCCGAGTCGAGTCTACTGATTTAAAGGGAGTGCCAGCAATAATATCTTCTATGACCGCTCGAAGATATGTGAAAAAGGGGTGTGAAACATACCTTGCGTATGTGTTTGGGAGTAAAGAGACGGAAAGGAAACTCGAATCGGTACCAGTGGTTTGTGAGTATTCAGATGTTTTTCCTGAGGAGTTACCGGGATTGCCACCGGTTCGAGAAGTGGAATTCGCATCGGTTGTACCGGTACTACGCCGATTTCAATAGCCCGTGTCGTATGGCATTAACGGAATTAAAGGAATTGAAGGTTCAATTGCAAGAATTGACGGATAGAGGTTTCGCTCGACCGAGTTTTTCTCCATGGGGCGCTTTGTATTGTTTGTGAAGAAGAAGGACGGAACCATGAGGTTGTGCATCGACTATCGTCAACTCAATAAAGTGACGATAAAGAATAAATATCCATTGCCACGAATTGACGATTTGTTTGATCAATTAAAGGGAGCCTCGGTGTTTTCAAAGATAGATTTGAGGTCGGGTACTATCGGTTGAGGGTCCGAGAATCGGACATACCAAAACCGCTTTTAGAACGAGGTACGGTCACTACGAATTCTTGGTGATGCCGTTTGGGCTCACTAATGCCCTCGGTGTTTATGGATTTAATGAATAGAATTTTCAGCCATACTTGGATCGGTTCGTAGTTGTATTTATCGATGACATTTTGGTCTATTCGAGAGATGAAACCGAACATCTTTGAACACCGAGGCTAGTGTTGCAAATCTTACGAGATAAGCGATTATACGCAAAGTTCAAGAAATGTGAATTTTGGTTGAAAGAGGTTAACTTTTGGGGCACGTGATGTCGCATCGGGTGTCGTGGTGGACCGAACAAAATTTCGCCATAGTCGATTGGAAACCACCAAGGAATGTTACCGAAGTTAGGAGCTTTTGGGGCTTGCGGTTATTACCGACGATTTGTAAAGGTTTCTCGACGATAGCCACGCCAATGACGGGCTACTCCAAAAGGATGTTAAGTTCGAATGGACGGAGAAATGTCGAAAAAGTTTCGATCAATCGAAAGCTTATTTGATGAAGCCCCAATTCTAGTGCAACCCGAATCGGGCAAAGAGTTTGTCATTTATAGTGACGCATCCCTACTTGGGTTGGGTTGCGTATTGATGCAAGAAGGGCGAGTTGTGGCCTATCGTCGAGACAATTAAAGCCACATGAGAAAAATTATCCGACCCATGATCTCGAATTGGTCGCCATCGTATTCGCCTTAAAGATATGGCGACATTACTTATTTGGTGAGAAGTGCCATGTGTATTCGGATCACAAAAGTCTCAAATATTTGATGACTCAAAGAGACTTAAATCTGCGACAAAGACGATGGCTCGAGTTGTTAAAAGATTATGAACTCGTTATTGATTATCACCCGGAAAGGCCAATGTGGTTGCGGATGCCTTAAGTCGAAATCACTTGTTTGCTTTTACTGACGATGAATGTACACTTGTCTATTCTACGACAATGTGTTAGTAGCGAATTGAAGGCCAAACCATTGTTGGCTCATCAAATTCGGGAAGCTCGAAAAGTTGATGAGGAGTTGCTTGCAAAAGCGGGTGAGTGTGTTACGAGCAAGGAATCGAGTTTCAAATTGATGATGACGATTGTTTAAGGTTTAGAAGTCGTCTGTGTTCCAAAGAATTGAACTTATTTCGATAATTCTAAATGAAGCCCATTGTAGTCGAATGTCAATCCACCGGGTAGTACTAAAATGTACAATGACCAAACGCCAATTTTGGTGGCCGGTATGAAACGAGACATTTCAATTTGTTTCAAGGTGTCGATATGTCAACAAGTGAAAGCGGAACATCAAGTGCCATCGGGATTACTTGACCGATCATGATACCCGAATGGAAATGGGATCGAGTCACAATGGACTTTGTATCCGACCGCCATTGTCGTGAGTAAGAAGGATGCGATTTGGGTCGTTGTCGATAGACTAACTAAGTCGGCTCACTTTATCCCCGTCGTCGGATTTTTCAATGGACAAATTAGCGGAATTGTACGTTTCTCGAGTTGTGAGATTACACGGGTGCCTATTTCTATCGTGTCGGATAGAGACCCAAGATTTACGTCGCGATTTTGGAAGAAATTGCAAGATGCTTTGGGTACCAAGCTGCATTTTAGCACCGCTTTTCATCCCCAAACCGATGGTCAATCCGAACGGATAATTCAAATACTCGAGGATATGTTGAGATGTTGCATCCTTGAGTTTAGTGGTTCATGGAACGGTATTTACCTTTGATTGAATTCGCCTACAACAATAGCTTTCAATCAAGTATTAAGATGGCGCCTTACGAGGCTTTATACGGTCGTAAATGCCGTACCCCATTATTCGGGTGAACTTAGTGAAGGTAAATTCTTGAGGTTGATTTGGTTAAGGATGCCGAGCAAAAGTTCGAGTAATTCGTGAAAGTTTGAAAGTCGCTCGGATCGCCAAAAGTCGTATGCGGATTTGAAAAGAAAAGATATTGAATATCAGGTTGGAGACAAGGTCTTTCTCAAAGTTTCACCTTGGAAGAAGGTGCTTAGATTTGGTCGTAAGGGCAAATTGAGTCCGAGGTTTATCGGGCCATATGAAGTATCCGAACGAGTTGGGCCAGTCGCATATCGATTAATTTTGCCCCTTGAGCTCGAAAGGATTCACAACGTTTTCATGTCTCGATGCTTCGACGATATAGGTCTGATCCATCGCACGTAATTGCTCCATCCGAGATTGAGATTCACCTAATTTGAGCTATGAAGAGGAACCGGTTCGCATTATGAGGCGTGAAGTAAAAGAGTTGCGCAATAGGAAAATCCCGTTAGTGAAGGTGTTGTGGCATAAACACGGAATGGAAGAAGCCACTTGGGAACTTGAGGACTCTATGAAAGAGCGATACCCGAGCCTATTTACGGTAAGATTTTCGGGACGAAAATTTCTAAGTGGGGAGAGTTGTGACATCCCTAAATCGACCCTAGTCGGAAAGTGGTTTCGGGACCACCAAACCGAGTCATAATAATAATTAACCATCATAATTGATGCTCATTATATGTATATATGCATGTGTGAAAATTTCGTGTTTGGATTTTGTTAATAGTAAGTGAATTTTTATCAAATAGGACTTATGTGAGAAAATTTAGAAATGTGCTAGGCAATTGTAAGGTGGCCTATTAATACATGTGGGAAAATAGTTGTCCTTGCATGTCAAATAACCCACTTCCTAAGGTGAGTGGCCGCCATGACAAGAATATGGGCAAGGAACATGTTTCCAACATGTTTAGTTAGTGGATTATGTAGAAAAATAAAGAAATGAAAAAAATGAGCATGGATGCCCCCCTTTGTTGCCGTGAGTAGAGGAAAAGAAAGGAAAAAATTGTTCATCCATTCTCAAAATCTTGGCTGAAAATACTAAGGGAAAAAGGAAGGATTTTTGCTTCATGCTTGGTTTAGAAGAGAACTAGAAGGAGATTTGGTCATACTTGTGTCAAGATTAAGGTATGTTTGAGGTTGTGTCATGAGATTCATGCATGTTTTAGTTGCTAACTTGATGTTCATGTTAGCCCATGGTTCAAATCCTTGTTATGCCATGGAAATGGTATTTGGCCAAGGTTGATATTGTGTTAAAGCCATTGCATGCTAAATGTGAAGCTTGTTGATGATACATGTAATGATGGATTGACTACTCTTGAAATTTCTTTTAGCATTCTTGAGTAAGACATGGAGTTTTCTTTGTTTAACCATGACCAAAAATTGAAAGGGGATGGTGTGGGATGTATTCGCCATGGCATGCTCATAAGTGCGATTTATGCTTGTTGCATTATAGGTAAAATTTGTGTTTTGATATATGTGTATATGTGTTTGTACATGATGTTACAAATGGATGTGAAAATATGCTAGATTGGGAAAATTTGATTAAATGTTCATGAGATGAAATTAGGTGATTAAAAGATGTTAGTTGACATTGTACATATATATATATATTCGCCATTAAAGTGAGTATGTAGGTAATGTTGAATCAAGTTTTTGGTGCATATTCGGTTAGGTGTATAATCGACCAAATGGACGATTAGTAAGAATGGTTGCGAATATACAAGCATACATATGCATGTGTAGTTGAATTATGAATGTTTAGCAAGATGGTTAAACTAGTGATTTATTGATTAAGCTCAAGGAGTTAAAGAAGGAGAATCAAGCAAGGGAAAGACGAAGGTCATCGAGTAGCCGACTTGGAACTATTTTACCCAACACGAGGTAAGTCATTAAGCACGTATTTGATATTGCTTAAATGATTGTAAAATTTATGCAATTGTGTTTAATGGGATGATATATATATATAAATGAAAATGTATGTGTATGGAGTGATGACAATTGTTGAATGTAAAAGAAATAGTGAAATGTGTAGAAAGTTTGCTTTCGGCACTAAGTGTCTTGGCAATACGTGTGTACGGTGACAGAGATTGGCACTAAGTGTGCGTGCTGGAAATATATGGCACTAAGTGTGCATGCTGGAAATATATGGCACTAAGTGTGCGAGCTCGAAGGGCATGGCACTCGTGTGCGGGCCTAAATCGCATGGCACTAAGTGTGCGAAATCGAGTATTAAGCACTGTGTGTGCGTACTCTATATATATATATAAATATCTCCAATCGAACAATTATATGGAGGTGTGTCTCCATCGAGTGAGTATGGACAGCGGATCGGGTAAGTACCTTGAGCTCATGACGAATAGGTAATACGTTCATGCTTGGGGTTGAATTTGGTAAGCCTTAAATCTATGTGATGATTGAAATTGTATGGTTGTGCTGGAAAATGAGTTAATGTGTAAAATGCTTGATTATCTTGTTGTGTAGAATATGAAATGTGGATGTATGAATTGGTGCAGATTGGACCAAAAGGTCCGAGGTATTATGGTATAGATTCGATATGGACGAGTACCTAGCCTCATTTGTTGTACATGTAGTAGTAACTTTATCAGTGGATTGACGAATGCTTATGACTTACTGAGTTGTAAACTCACTCGGTGTTTTCTTGTCACCCATTTTAGGTCTCTTGGACTCGTATTGTTGCGTGCTCGGAACCGTCGTTGAAGTCATCACACCGGCTGAAATCTTGTGGTATTGTTTTTTGTTGTTGAAGAACATTTGGCATGTATAGGCTATTATATTTTGTCGAATTGTGGGTTGTAAACTTTAAGCCATGTGAAAATGGCCTATGTGGTCGTCGAGTGGGATGCTAGAACCTATAGCCACGAGTCTTAGAAACTCAAATTTTGTTAAGGTGGCCATAATTTGTGTCATGTATGATGGATGATTAAGGCCAAGGAAAAATTCATGAAATTGGCATAGTCTACTGCAGTAACTGTTGCGGACAGCAGCAGTGAGATGAGATTGAAAAATCACTAAAAATAGTATAAGTAGAATTAAATAGTGAGTAAATTATGGAACTGATCCTTGATGAATCTATTTTTATATGGACGAAACGAAACGACCATATGAGCAGTATACTGGGAGATATTAAAGTTCTCGTGAGACAGGGCCAGAACGATTTCTGGGTCCCCTGTCGTGACTTTGAAAATTTACCATAAATTATCCAGAAAGAATTAGGAGTCATGCCTTATATGTACAGATTCCATTTTGAGTCTAGTTTCATTAGAAACAAACGGCACCAGTATTAAAGCCCTGTACAGAAAGATATTCAAGTTGTAACGCGCGGAGGTCAGAGCAGTCGATCCCTGTAACATGGGTGACTTTAACTAATAAACTGTACCAATTGGCCCAACCAAAAATTCTAAAAATAAATCCATGGATGGATATATGAGTCTAAATTCAGGGAAAATTTACGAAACCAGTTTCCGAGTTTTGGAACTCGAGATATGATTTTTAAGGCGACGGTGACGCAGTTTTCCAGCCTGTCCAGAAATGCCAAATTGGTCGGTACTTTAAGAGGATTTGTCTCGTTAACCCCTCGTGTCCGACACCGGCGTCGGTCACGAGTTAGGGGTGTTACATAAATAAATAACAACATTCTAAATGAATTATCAAGATAACCTGAACCTTTCGAACATGGACTTATCTTACCTTCCCTTTCGTACACTCTTTGAATTTTCCATTGAACCATTTGGAATACTAAGGATACACAGGTACCTTTCCTTTTTAAACTTACCATTGCCATGTCTTGACATGGTCTTACATGGTATCCTTGCCTTATGAACTCACCATTGCCATGCCTTGGCATGGTCTTACATGGGATCTTTGTCTTGTAGAAGTTTATCAATGCCATGTCTTAACATGATCTTACATGATTTCCTTGCCTTGTAGAACTTACCAATGCCATGCCTTGGCATGGTCTTACTTGGTATCCTCAAACCCTAATGTCATGACATTTGTATCCTACACATTCCTAAGGTTCAACCGGGACTTTTAAGTATCATTTCTCTGTCAATTCTTGCTTGAATCATCAAGGAATAAATTTACAAAATAAATATATAGATGCTAAAAAATAACATCATTAATTATAAATAATAAAACATTGCATTTATTTACCGCAAACTTACCTCGATACAAAATACGATCAAATATTTTGATTTAGTCCTCAACCTTTTTCTTTCCTCGGTCTAACCCTGAATTTCATTCTTCTTGATCTATATTAGCAAATTTAACTTAATTAATATTCACATTTATCAAAACAATCCTTAACTCTAACTTTGGCAAGATTATGATTTTGCCCTTAAACTTTTGCATATTTACACTTTTTCCCCAAGGCTCAGAAATGAAAATTTATTCCTAATTCTTATGTTTTATGACATGCTGGTCATTTATTTACCTACGGAAACATCAAATTCCCACTCTAACATGTACTTATGACCATTAGTTATTTTTACCGATTATGTCGTTTTACTCGTTTTCGCTTAAAATCGCTTAGCTCAAGTCGTTTAACATAATTTCAAGCTTCATATTCTACCATAAAATGTCAAAATAAACACATTTCACCTATGGGTATTTTTCCAAATATGAATCGTAGGTCAAATTATGGCTAAAATAAGCTAGTGGGACTTCAAAAAAAGTAAAGAACATTAAAACCGGGGCTTGGAATCACTTACTATGAAGCTTGGAAGCTTGAAAAAACCTAGCTACGAAGAACCCTTGAAATTTCGGCCTAATGAAGAAGATGGGCACATTTTGCCATCTTTTTCCCTTTTGTAATCTTTTAATTACCAAATGACTAAAATACCCTTCATTAAAACTTTAGTTATTTTTATCTATGTATGTCCATTTTTGTCCATGAAAACCTAATGGTCTAATTACTATTTAAGGACCTCTACTTCAATTATACTCTTCAATTTAATCCTTTAGCATCTAAAGCTCATATTTGTCAACTTTTGCAATTAAGCCCTAGTAGGCAAATTAAGCATGCTATTTATAAAATTTTCCATCGATACTTTAAGACATGCATCTAATCACTCGGTAAATTATAAAAATTAATCGGAATAAACTTTTCTATCTCGGATTTGTAGTTTCGCAACCACTGTTCCGTTTAGGCCCTATTTTGAGATGTTACATTTCTCCCCCCTTTAGGGATTTTCGTCCTCGAAAATCTTACCTGTGAAAAGATTTGGATATTATTTTCGCATAACCTCTTCAGGCTCCCATGTAGCCTCGTCTACCCCATGCCTATTCCATAATACTTTCACAAGTGCAATACTTTTGTTCCTTAGTTGCTTGACCTCTCGAGCTAAAATCTTTACCAATTCTTCACCATAAGTCATATCTTGTTGAATCTCAACCTCTGTCTGTGAAATCACATGTGAAGAATTAGAACGGTAATGACGTAACATGGACACATGGAATCCATCATGAATCTTATCTAACTTTGGTGGCAAAGCTAACCAATATGCTAATGGTCCAACTCTTTCAATCACCTCAAACGGTCCAATAAAATATGGACTTAGTTTACCTTTCTTGCCAAATCTAAAGACTTTCTTCCACGAGGATGCTTTCAAGAACACTTTTTCACCAACTTGATACTCAATCCCTTTTCTTTTCAAGTCCGTATAAGACTTCTACCTATCTGAAGCTGCTTTCAAGCAATCTCTGATAACTTTCACTTTCTCTTCAGTTTCTTTAACTAAATCAACCCCGTAAATCTGATTTTCTTTAAGCTCTGTCCAATACAAAGGTGTATGGCTTTTACGTCCATACAAAGCTTCATAAGGTGACATTTTCAAACTCAACTAGTAACTATTATTATAAGCAAACTCTACCAATGGCAAATATTTCTCCTAACTACCTTGAAATTCTAAGACACAACATCTGAGCATATCCCCAAGTATCTGAATAACTCTATCTGACTGACCATCGGTCTGAGGATGGAAAGCTGTACTAAAATTCAACTTTGTGCCCAAAGCTTCCTGTAACTTCTTCCAAAACCGCGAAGTGAATCTCAGGTCTTTATTTGAAATAATCAATAACGGTACTCTATGTAGTCTGATTATCTCTGAAATATACAACTCGGCCAAAGTGTCAAGTGAATAATCCATACGAATTGGAATAAAATGAGCTAACTTCATTAGCTTATCAATCACAACCCATAATACATCTTTCTTTCTTGGTGTCAATGGCAATCCTATCACAAAATCCATGGCAACTCGGTCCCATTTTCACTTAGGAACTAACACAGGTTGCAATAAACCTAAAGGTACCTGATGTTTGGCTTTTACTTGCTGACAGATCAAGCATCTAGAAACAAACTCTGAGGTATCTCTCTTCATTTTTATCCACCAATACATTTTCTTCAGATCATTATACATCTTTGTACTACCTGGATAAATAGACAAAGAATTGCTATGTGCTTCCTCTAAAATCTTTCAAATAAGCTCATCATTCTTTGGTACACATATCCGATTTCTAAATAATAAACAACCATTAGAACTGATCTAAAAACCTGAATCTATACCCAACTCACACTAAGCACTTTTAGCTTGCAACTCACTGTCATTTTTTTTGAACTTCACAAATTTCTTCAAGAAATATTGGCTTAGCTATTAATTTGGCTAAGATGGAACCATTGATACGTGATACTCGTGACATGTTTTAAAGATTGATGAATGAATTGTTCTTGAGACTAACTTATTATCACGATTAAGGCAAGTGTACCTATCAAACAGTAGTATAGTTCAGCAAGACCGGATTGTCGAACCCAAAGGAACTTCGAGTACCAGTATTTACTTCCTTTTTATTATCTAGCCTAAAAATCAAGAGGTTTGGTTATCTAAACTAATTACTAACTAAGGATGCATAGAAAGAAAATTTGGGAAAATAATTTTTAGAAAATTTGATTGATTAAGACAATACCTAAGGAAAATTCCACCTAGACTTCACTTGTTATTTGACTCTGAATCAGATGATTTATTCATTTAACTTGATTCATAGAAATCCCTAAGTTATATTATTATCCCTCTCGAGACTAATAACATCTAACCCTAGGTTGAATAATTGAAATCTCTTTCTAATTAACACCCTAGAATTGCATTAACTCGATCTATGGATTCCCCTATTAGGTTTCACCCTAATTCGGCAAAATCTTATCACCCTATCTTTAGGCGTGCAATCAACTCCGCTTAATTATGACAATTTTAATCTTAGATAGGGTCTATTCCTCCTCTGAATAATAGCTTAACTTGAA
Organism: Gossypium arboreum; assembly: GCF_025698485.1. Lineage (NCBI taxonomy): Eukaryota > Viridiplantae > Streptophyta > Magnoliopsida > Malvales > Malvaceae > Gossypium > Gossypium arboreum. The sequence goes on along the minus strand of NC_069079.1, from coordinate 63,242,152 downwards.
TCAATATTCTGGAATATCAAAACAATAATTAAGAACACATAATTAAGAACAAGTCAAATATTTATCATACAATTAAGATAATAATAACAAGATCCGTCTTAGGTTTCATTCCCCTTAGGTATTTAGTAGGTTTAGTTCATACTTCTAAAAGAAAACATCTCAAAAGTATAAAGATAACAAAACATAAGAAAACCCAAAACTCCTGAAGGAACTTGATGGGAGATCTTCAGTCTTGATGATGAATCTGGCTTCTGAGATGGATCAATCGGCTTTCCTTGAGTAATCCTTGCTTCCTACTTTGTGTCCCCCTATTAAGTGCCTCCTCAGGTATTTAAATAGGCTTTTGGATGCCTAAGAGCCCTAAAAATTGGCCTTTTTCGAATAGGACTATACTTGGGCTCGGCAGGGACACGCCCGTGTGCGATTACTCCAGCCCGTGGTCAAGGCTATTGAACAGGCACGGGCGTGTTGTCTACCCTGTAAGTCGTGCTTCAATCTGGCCAAATGGACACGGCCGTGTGACATGCCCGTGTGAGAAAGTCCAAGCCGTGTTGATTTTGCCACATGGGTCCATTTTCTCCGTTTTTGGCCCGTTTCTTGCTCTTTTTACTCTCCTATGCTTTCCTAAGTATAAAACATGTAATTAAAGGATTAGGAGCATCAAATTCACAAAATCTAAGGAGAAACCATTCATAAGTGGGCTAAGCATGGGATAAAAATATGCATAATTTACGGTTTATCAAATACCCCCACACTTAAGCATTTGCTTGTCCTCAAGCAAAAATCCTCAACTCATAATCAAAATAAATTCTTCTTAATTTATAATCCCTATCAATAATATCTCAAAATAATCCATAAGTACTCATACATTGAAAATTAAACTAAAAGTACATCAAAGTTTCAAACATTTCAAGTTGAGAATTTTATTACGAAAACATAGGTGTCTTCCCTCATCTAAGTGATTACCTTTGATCAAAATATCATAGAGTTTAACATCCTCACTAAAGATTCACTCAAATCACTCAAGGTGTTTAAGGACATCAATTAAAGCACTCAGTAGTCAATATGAAAAGCTATTGTCATAGGCTTGCTTGAAAATCAAATCTCCACCACTATATATTGAGCTGATACATCAATCAAAAAGGTCTTTTAGAGGGTTGTAATGTGGCTTTGGTTAGGGGGTGTGGTCACAAGCTGAAAGAAGATGTTAGAATCGAGATTGAATTGAAAAATTACCTAGCTAGAAAAATAACTAGTCATCAATTGAATACAAGTGAGCTTCTTCTCAGAATATGGAATTAACACTCAAGCTCAAAAATGACGAATTACTACTAATATGTAATGAATTATTATTATTATTATTATTATTATTATTATTATTATTATTATTATTATTATTATTGTTATTATTATTATTATTTTGAACAAATCAAATACATAGAAGAACAAAACATAGCTAAGCAATTAGGTCAAATCAAATCTCGACAAAAATAGGGATTAAATTAGGGGATTTCAGCAATAATTGGTTATGGGTTAATATTGAGGGTAAATCAATTAATGGCTTGTTAGGCTCAAAGGGGTTCACTAAGGGTTAATTATGAAGGTAAGCTTTTATGGAGTGAGTGAGTTAAACCTAAGTGCCTTTATCTTCTTGACATATCAAATCAAATAGTGTGGTCTTGACATGCATAATCAAGCAAGTTCTAGAATAACAAATCAATATTGTCACACTAATAATAAAAGTGAGCATGAAAGGAATAAAATATGCTCTAAGGGCTCAAGATATCACAAAAATTATGGCTTTTTGATGTTCAAACTTGTGAATTTCAACTCAAGATAATACTTAAACTTAGGGAATCAACCTAAAAGTTTTTAATTCTTCAAAAATCAACTTATCATGCTTGATTCCCTAATGTCTTAAAGTTTAAACAATCAATGCATAAATGCCTATGTTTTAATTCAAGACATATCAATAAAAATCATAAATTAATTAAAATTCATTCTAATAGTGATATGAGTGATTCATGTGAGAATAAGATAAAATTTAGGGGTTTCTAGTGATGATATAAAAGACCCCCCACACTTAATATGTACATTGCCCTCAATGTACAAAGATAGATATATTGACAAAGATAGATTTATAATCATAAGATAGGGAGAGAAGTGAAACTTCCTGAATGATGAATACACTCCTTGAATTGGAGTATAGAGAATAATCGATCAAAGCAATGATGAGGGTGGAGGAGGATACTTCGGTGGTGGTAGAGGCTCATTAGTCCATAAATCTTGCTCCAAAATAATATTATATCTGGTGGTAGCTATGGTCGTGGTCGAGCAGGACATTGCAGTCATGGAGAACCTTTCCCAGTGGAGTTTGTAGTTCCTATGCGATGATGAGCTTTGGAGCTCTTTATAACTGTGATAGAATCAAGAACTTTTTAGGGAATATAATGAAGCATAATTACTCGTAATGAAATAGCCAAAACTATAAATTATTCAATAAAAATTATAAAAACTAAAATTAAAATAATATTAAAGGAAAATGAAATAAAAAGTACTTAATTAAGATAAATAAAGATAAAAGTTAAAATAAAAATAAAAAATAAAAAGTTTTTAAACATCGTCATCGCCGGATGGTTCGCGAGGTGGTGGTGGCAATGAGATGTGGAAGTGCTGACAAATCTGATGTAGAGTGGCATCAATGTGATCAAAACACTAGAAACATTGTTGCTCAAATCGTGTAAGGCACTCAGAGATGTCAGAATATGAAGCCGCCGCATGAACTGGACGATGGCTAGGTGGTGGCTGAGATGGCGGGTCCTCATGACGTGGAGAGACATCATCAGGAATGTCCTCTAGGTCCTCCTCCTCGGTGGACTGGACGAGGCGCTACTGAGGAGGGTAGGTGCGACATCTTTTCTCGATCATCCTTATACTTAGCATGCTCAAGATGCACTGTGGGGACATCTAGCCGATGAGAGTGAAGGAGGATGATTGTGCTGCTGTGTTGAGGAGCCCAAAGTGCCGAGCCAGTCGAGTCACATAAGGCCTGATAGAGATGACCCCTCTTCTATGTTGCTCCGTCTGATGGCAGATGGCGAAGGCGATGAAGTAAGCAAGGTCGAGGACGTGCCCGTTCGCCATGCTCCATAAGAAATAGGCATCGTGAATGGTGACGACGTCAGTTCTCTCTCATCGTCCCGTTAGAGTGTGCGCCAAGATGGCGTGTAGGTACCTCAAGGATAGAGGGAGAGTCGATGCCTTGGAGCGGCTAGGATCGTAGGTGGTCAAGGCAGGGACGAGGTCCCTCCAACATTTTGAGGGGGACTAGTGGATGTGGCAGTGGAGGGTGTTGAGTTCGTTATCGTCCATGAACTCCTCCGTGTATAACCCTAGAGCAATCCCAAACTCGGGTACGCTCAACTGGCGTACTAGACCACCAATGTAACATCCCATTTTTAAGGTTAATCAGAACAGTGGTTTCGGGGCCACCAAATCCGACGAGTAGGTTTGTAAATATTATATTTAATATTTACGAGTTTATTGTGATTTTAAAAATGTTTTTGATATTCTGATTTTTGTTTTATAAGCGATTTATTAAGTTCAAGTGGTATGACCCTAAGGTCAAGTGGGTTTAAAAAATGAGGTATCGAGACCTTGTTTCTATAAACCGTGTCATAAATATTTTTATAAATATTTACGTAGTGGAAATAATATGGTATTAAAGTTTCATTTAAAATTTTATCGTTTCGATAGTTAATTAAGCAAAAATGACTAAATTGCGTAATGTGCAAAAGTTGTGTTCTATGAGCTAAAGGTATTAAATAGCTATAGAACTTTAAAGTGGAAGTCCTTCTTTGGTAATTAGCCCATTAAAGAGATAGTGGGATATGATGGCTTGCCATTTGGTGTAATAAATAAAGTGTATAAAGGTTAATATTGTAAATTGGTTAAAAATAATAATAAAATGAATAAAATAAAAGAATCAAGTGTCATCTTTTTCATTCTCTTTTTACCAGCCAAATATGAAGGCTTGAGAAGCCATGGGAGAAGCTTCTAACTTTCGGCTAATGCATGGTAGGCATTTCTAGTCCCGTTTTTAATTATTTTTATATTTTTGGGATCGTTGTTGCTTAATCTATCTAATGAGGGGGCTATTTTGCAAAACAATTGAATAGTTTGATATTTTCCATTGATGAGTATAATAGCGCTTTAAAGTTTAATGGAAGAATATGAGTCCTTGTTGATAGTTAAACACTTTTTGTTAAGTGAATTTTTGTGAAATTGACAATTAAGGGCTAAATTGATAAATGTGAAAACTTTATGGTTAAAATGTGAAATAAATGAAATGTGTGGGCTGCTAGGACACTAGTGATATTCAGCTATAGTAGAATTTTACTCAATTTCATGAATTTTCATTTTTATGATATTGGGACTAAATTGTAAAGAAGTTGAAATATTAGGGGAAAAACTGTAATTTTTCCATAAAGTGCATTATGGACTATTTTGATACCATGAACATTCGGCTAAGCTTAATTATGGTTAAAAATGGTTAATTTTCATGTTTTGAGCTCAGGGACTAAAATGAATAAAAGTAAAACTTTAGAGGTAATTTTGTAAAAATGATAAAAATGACCAAATTGTATGAAATGAAGTGTCTTGCTATCTAAATTAATATATTGAATGGAATTATTAATTTAGATCAAGATCGGGTGGAAAATCAAGGAAAATGGGAAAATTACCAAAATGCCCTTGAACTTTGGTATCTCTACAATTTACCAGGTAAGTTTGTATGCAATAAGCATTGTTAAATTTATGCTTCTAATGCTTTAATATCGTATAAATTGTATATATGTGAATATTTTAATGTCTGACGACATATCGACTAAATGTGGCACTTAGTGTGCAGGGCAATCAAATATGGCACTCAGTGTACAAAATATTAAGAATGGCACTTAGTGTGCGAGATATTGTGAATGAAACTTAGTGTGCAAAATATCGAATGATTCAAAGGGAAATTATAAATTGTGATTGAATGATCAAATCGAGCAAAGTGAACAGGTATACATGCTACATTATATGAACTGTTTATGAGATGACTTTATAATGGTGATATTCGGGCTTTGAGCCTAGCAAGCCTTGTGCTGGTGAATTAAATTGGGCTTGTGCCTAGCAAGCTTATTGCCAATGTATAAAATCAGACTTTGAGTCTAGCAGACCTTGTGCCGGTGTGAGATATAGGCTTAGGCCTAGCAGGCTTTATGCCGGTGATTTATTATAAGTTTATGCCTAAAAGATTTATTTTTGATAAGGTAGTTGAATACGTTAAACCAGCTAAAACGATCAGGTACATGATAATTGATTACCTATTTGAAAATAAGGTAAATATATGTGCAAAGAATGTATTGTGATGTATGTGGAAATGAAATATGATTATGTGCCAATGAAACATAAATGAATGAATAAGATGTGATTTGTAAAGTTGCATATGTGAAATTTGTCAGATGTTATATGAATGAAAAGTGAATTTGATTATAAATGATCATAAGAGATTCATATGAGAAAGATATATAATTAAATGTGTTATTTCCCATAATGTGTTCATTTGGCTATATGAAAGTGTGAAAGGGTTGATGTATGAAAATTTAATTGAATAAGTTTGTGAAAGTTAAAGTTGGTTAAGTGAGTAAGTACAATATTGAATGATGATAATTTGATATGAGAACATGTTATGAAATTTAGAAAGGTTGTGTGAGATAGCATATTATGTTTACGGCATTGCAATGAAAGTATTTGTTATGTTAAGTTTATTAGGATACGAGCTTACTAAGCCTAAAAGCTTACTCTGTGTTTTCTTTTTCTTATGTTTATAGATTTTCGGAGATTTGCTCAGGTTGGAAGTCGATGGAGACGACATCACACTATCCTGTTATCATTTTAGTAAATAACATTTTGAGACTCGGTTATGTGGCATGTATAGGCTAGTCTTGGAGTTAATTATTTTGAATAAGTAAGTATTTAAAGCCATGCAAAAATGACTTGCTTATTATGCTTAAGTTTGGTTTTACATGTTCTTAATTAAAATGCTTAATGAGTTTGGTTCTGGTAGTCATTTTAATAGTTAGCTCATTTTGGAAATATAAAATGTGGTATAATTAGAGTGGTGGATGATGGTATATTAACTTAACAGGGTCGGTTACTAAGTGGTAAGTAATGAATTTGTTTTATGATTGTTTTGGTTGATTGTATTGGTATGGGTTCAAATGGTTAATGATGGTAAAATGATTAAGTATGTTTTAGGTCAGTTAATAGGATAAAAATATGAAGTTTAGGTATATTAATATAGATATGAATTAGATGCACGCTGGAGTGTTATTTGTGTTCAAGTGCTAAGTATGGCTTTTATTTTTAGGATGAATTGCACACTTGTATATATATGCATCATCAGTATGTTCGGCCATGTTATAATGTATTTAAATTTCATATGTGATTGCATAATAATTTATGTAATATGATTCAATTGGTTTTATTATGAACTTGTGCAGAAGTTATCAAATGATATGTTTGATATACGATTAATAAGATAGAAATTGGCATATATTCGAAGTATGAAGTGTAATGATATATAATGGAATATGATTTTAATTATGAAAATGGCATTACTATGATGGATATAAGGAACTGAATATTGGAAGTATTAAATATGTGAACATGTCTTTGATATATACAAGTTTGGTTCAAATTTAGTAATTATGGAACATAATCTGTTGGGTTTTGATATATGTTCGTACTGAATTAGTTGGAATTTTTGAAATGTGCTTATTTGCGATATATGTTCAGTAAGGTTTGATTATTTCTAAATTGGAATTATGACCCATGTATTCGAATTTATAATCAGTGAATTGTGGATATTTGAAATTGATAAGTTTTAAATGTTTATTAATTTTTGGTGTATGAAAGGTGAGGAATGAGTGTGCTGAACTATGTTTTATATAGTAATGCCTCATAACCCTAATTCGGTAATGGATACAGGTTAGGGGTGTTACATTTGATTGGCATCAGAGCTATGGTTTAGTGGGTTCTAGGACTACCATAGCGTATATGAGTCTAGCTATACATGCCACATTTAACCCGTGATAGATCTCCCAACTCTGACAAAAATTATTTTGACGAGATAGATATGCTTTCCAACTGAGCTAATTCCGATAGTACAGAATGCTATACTCAAACGCTTGAGTGAAAATGTGTTGGTGATGAGTTGAAACTCATAAAGGTATAAATTAGAATGCATGATATTCTGCTATTGATAAATGTTATAACTATATGAGTATATAAGTTGTGATGTTTGGTATGTGATTGTTACGTGAATATACTGATTGTGAATTAATGATTTGATTTAGCGTATATAAGGTTTGATTATATCTAAATTGGAATTATGTCCCATGTATTTGAAATTATAATAAGTGAATTATGGATATTTGAAATTGATAAGTTTTAAATGTTTATTAATTCTTGGTGTGTGAAAGGTGAGGAATGAGTGTACTGAACTGTGTTTTATACAATAATGCATCATAACCCTAATTCGGTAATTGATACAGGTTAGGGGTGTTACAACCAAGGCAGAACTAGACCGTTCCAGGATAGTCAAAGTTTGTCATGACGGTCTGAAGATAGAACGTCAAGCAGAGTTCCAATGTGAACTCGAGATACGTCGGCTCGACGATCTCAAACAAGAGCCCCCACAGTCAATCGTCAGGAGGGCTTGGACTGCATCAGCCAAATGAATCTATAAAAGTACGGCTCAGTCAATGCAGAGCCCACACCTAGGAGTCCTGGGGTCCCAAGGGAACCTGGAGAAACGAGTGGCGAATCTCCGTGGTAGGACCTGAGGATGACGCTGCTTCTTTTCTCTTCTTTGAGCCGAGAACAGCGGTCTTCTTACCACCTGAGGACGACATTGTACCTGCATTGAAAAATTGAAGTTCAACCAGTATGCCCCAAGAATAGTATGGAAAATCAAGACTAAATATGAATATTTCATGAGATTTACGTACTAGATGATACACACTAAAACAACTCAATATATCAAGTTATAGGATTATGGGAATAATATAACGGGAATACGAATGAATGCATGTGGGTAAGCATAAATTTCATGGAAACAAGGAAAAAAGAAAGAGTATAGCATAATGTAGTAACTAAAATGACAAAATTTTTATAAAACAAGCATGAGTATTTTAATATTCTAACTATGAATATTAATTCAAAACAGTTTAATAGAGCAGAGAAATCATGAAATAAGCAACATATTTAAGGAAAATAGAGAGAAAAGAGTAAACAAACGCAAAAGGAAGGAGCTTGGGGCGTTGGAATCGGTGTTGTAGGCGGTGCACGGGCGTGGGGGGTAAGGCGTGTGAAGTTGCAACAGCTAGGGTTAGGGATTTTTAGGGAGGGAGATGATGAATAGTGAGGGGTTTATATAGATTTTGGGGCACACGGCTGTGGGACACGCCCGTGTGGCCTAATTATTGCCGGTGTGTTTCACGAATTTTGAATTTGGGCGCGTCTTACATTCTGCCCACGCCTGTCTTCTTTGGGAGTGATTGTGCACACAGCCATGTCGCACGACCGTGTCTTGCTTCGTTCGCTTCTTTCACACCCTTGTACATTGGTCCACGCTCGTGTTCGTTTTGGCAGTGTCGACCACAGATGGATGGCACGGGCGTGTTGCACGCCCGTGTTTCTTTCTCAGTTTCAACCATGGTTTCAAGGCACGGGGGTGTCTCACGCCCGTGTTGTTTTGGTAGTTTCATCCACGGCCATATCGCAAGGCCGTGGCAACTTATCGCATCTCGTGTTGGGGAAAAATCTTGCCTTGTTTTCACAGGGCCGTATCGCACGGCCGTGTCTCCTCTTATGGTGTGAGCACGAACTAAGGCACGTCCGTGTTCCTGGCCGTGTGGAGGAAAAAACCCTGTGTTTCAAGATTCAGTTAGTAGGTTAGATGTGAAAAGCTAGAATTTAAATAAATCATTACTGTTAGTGCTCGGGTTGCCTCCTGAGAAACACTTATTTATAGTCTTAAGCTGGACTTACCTCTCTTCTGCATGGTCAAGGTGGTGCGAGGAGTTTACACTCCTCATCCCTGCTATCAACTTTATCAAAATAAGGTTTAAGATGAGTATTTTTTACCTTAAAGGTGCCGAATTTGGGATGAATTACCTCGACTGTACCATATGAGAAAATACTGAGTACTGTAAGGGGAATTTCTTTATTAGGTTCAAAAGTGGCAATGCGAGGATCTGTTGTATCTAGTAGTATGATACATGATATTCGTGACAGGTTTTAAATATTTATAATGAATCGTTCTTGAAACTAACTATTATCACAATGAAGGCAATTGTACCTATCGAACAGTAGTATAGCTTTAGCAAGACGGATTATCGAGCCGAAAGGAACTAAAAGTACTAGTATCAACTTTCTTTTTATTATCTAACCTAAAAAAAATAAAAGGGTTTTGTTTATCTAACTAATTAATTCAACTAAGAAATCACAGAAAATAAATTTAGGGAAAATACTTTTTGGAGAATTCGATTGATTAAGACAATACCTAAGGAAAAATCCACCTAGACTTCACTTGTTATTTGACTGAATTGGACGATTTATTCATTCCACTTGTTCTGTAGAGATCCCTAAGTTATATTATTATCTCTCTCGAGACTAACAACATCTAACCCTAGATTGAATAATTGAAATCTCTTTCTAATTAACGCCATAGGGTTGCATTAACTCGATCTATGGATCCCCTTATTAGGTTTCACCCTAATCCGGCAAAATGTTGTCACCCTATCTCTAGGCGTGCAACCAACTCCGCTTAATTATGAAAAATTTACTCTTAGACAGGGTCTATTCCTCCTCTAAATAAGAGCTTAACTTGAATCAATATCCTGGAATATCAAAATAAGAATTAAGAACACATAATTAAGAACAAGTCGAATATTTATCATACAATTCAGATAATAATAACAAGATCCATCTTAGGTTTCATTCCCCTTAGGTATTTAGGGGTTTTAGTTCATACTAATGAAAGAACAAATCTCAAAAGAATAAAAATAACAAAACATAAGAAAACCCAAAACTCCTGAGGGAATCTGAAGGGAGATCTTTAGTCTTGATGGTGAATCCGGCTTCTAAGATGGATTAATCGGCTTTTCTTGAGCAATTCCTTGCTTCCTCCTGTGCGTCCCCCCTCTTCTCCTCTTATAGGGTGTATTTATAGGCTTTGGAATTCCTAAGATCCCTTAAAAGTGGCATTTTCCGAATAGGACTTTGATTAGGCTCGACAGGGACACACCCGTGTAACACGCCCGTGCGCGATTACTTCAGGCCGTGGTCAAGCCTATTAAATAGGCACGGGCGTGTGGTCTACTGTGTGAGTCATGCTTTGATTCTGCCAAATTGACATGGCCGTGTGGACTATCCCTGTGAGGAAGTCTAGGCCGTGTTGATTTCGTGCGTTGGCCCATTTTCTCTATTTTTGGCCCATTTCTCGTTCCTTTCACTCTCTTATGCTCACCTAAGTATAAAACATGAAATTAAGGCATTAAGAGCATCGAATTCACCAAATCTAAGGAAATATCATCCATAAAATGTGTGAAGCATGGGATAGAAATATGTATAAATTACGGTTTATCATAGTACTTTGTCTCCAACCTTAAGTTGATCTGTTGAGGTATTGAGCTCGTTCTGGCTCGATTTCGATTTATCAAGTGTTCTCGATTTCTGTGCCCGCCATTCATCTAGCTCCTCTATTTGTAGCATTCATTCTTCATGGATAGATCCTTTGTTGCTGTTTGAACACGACTCATATGCGTTCTTCAAACTTATTTCCTGCAAAGTAGGTTGCACCACGTGATCAGTTTTAGTAGAATGATTTATACAACCACCTTCAATTTTCGATGTGCTACTCGAATTACGAGCTTGAAGGGTGATTGTTTCGTCTCCCACATGAAGTGTGAGTTCACCTATACCAACATCAATAATGGTCCTAGCGGTCGCTAAAAAGGGTCATCCTAAAATTAAAGGTGTGTTACTATCCTCTTCCATGTCTAAACAACAAAGCCTATTGGGTATATAAATTTATCGATCTTAACAAGAACAACTTCAATGATACCCCTAGGAAATATAATGGTTTTATCAGCAAATTGAATGCTCATCCTAGTTTGTTTGGGTTTCCTAGGACCTAGCTATTTAAACATTTTATAAGGCATAACACTAATGCTTGCCCCTAAATCAGCCAATGCATTATGAACATCTAAACTACCAATTAAGCAAGGAATCATAAAACTCCCTGGATCTTTCAATTTGTTGGGTAGCTTATTCTATAGAATGGCTGAGCAAACTGCATTCAACTCCACATACGACGCCTCGTCCAACTTTCGTTTATTTGTTAAAAGCTCCTTTAAGAATTTGACTACGTTTGGCAACTGCGAAAGAGCTTCATAAATGGTAAGTTAATATGTAACTTTTTTAATAATTTAAGGAATTTACCAAATTATTCTTCTGTGCGATCTTTCCTTGTCGCATTTGGGTATGGCACACGAGGTTTGTATTCTTTACTTACCGGTTTCTGGTTATTGTGGTCCACCTCACCTTTACCTTTACTTACCACAGTTTCCTGATTCAGTTCTGGTTTAGGTGCAACTAACCCTTCCGCATCTTGAATGGAAATTGCATTGATTTGCTCCCTTGGGTTAGATTCAATGTTACTCGGAAAACTACCTTGTGGTCGATTAGATAGCAGTTTGGCGAGTTGGCCTATTGAGTTTCGAGCCCTTAGATTGACGCTTGTTGATTCTTAAGGGTTGTCTCAGTATTCTAGAAATGAATTTCTGACACTGAGATGAATTTTGTTAGCATCTCCTCAAGGTCCGGCTTTTTCTCTTGTTGGTAGGGTGGTTGTTGGAAGCCTAGAGGTGGTGGTCTCTGGTTCCCTTAGCCTCCTCATGAGAAATTTGGGTGGTTCCTCCAACCTACATTTTAAGTATTACTATAAGGATTATTTTGAGATCGAGGATTATTGTTCATGTAATTTAACTGTTCGTTCTCCATGTTGTGGTCATAGGGTGGGTATCCTGAATTGCTTGATCCACCTCTACTTGCTTCGCACTACATTATTGGGTGAACCTGTGAAGAACTAAGAAAACCATCAATTTTCTTATTCAAGAGTTCTACCTGATTAGAGAGCATGTTAGAGAGCATGGTGACCAAATCGACGTTATAAACGCCGGCTGTTTTCGTTGGCTTTGTCCTCATGACTGGCCAGTGATAGTTATTCAGTGATATCTCCTTTATAAATTCATAGGCATCTTCAGATGTCTTATTATTGATGGTTCCACCAGTAGCTGCATCAACCATTTGTTGAGTCGAAGGATTCAGGTTATAAACTAGACAAACCTGTCAGAAGAAAATAAATGAAGAATTAGAAAAGAGAATAAAAATTTAAATTGTAATAAAAGAAAAATGGCTAAAGTAATAAAAATCAAGTGTTCCTAATATCCTAGTTCCCCGGCAATGGCGCCAAAAACTTGATACGTGATATTCGTGACAGGTTTTAAAGATTTATGAATGAATCGTTCTTGAGACTAACTTATTATCACAATTAAGGTAAGTGTACCTATCGAACGGTAGTATAGTTCAGCAAGACCGAATTATCAAACCCAAAGGAACTACGAGTACTAGTATTTACTTCCTTTTTATTATCTAGCCTAAAAATCAAGAGCTTTGGTTATCTAAACTAACTACTAACTAGGGACGCACAAAAAGAAATTTTGGGAAAATACTTTTTAGAAAATTCAATCGATTAAGACAATACCTAAGGAAACTTCCACCTGGACTTCACTTATTATTTGACTCTGAATCAGACGATTTATTCATTTGACTTGATCCGTAGAAATCCCTAAGTTATATTATTATCTCTCAAGAGGCTAATAACGTGTAACCCTAGGTTGAATAATTGAAATCTCTTTCTAATTAACACCCTATAATTGCATTAACTTAATCTATGGATTCCCCTATTAGCTTTCACCCTAATCTGGTAAAATCTTATCACCCTATCTCTAGGCGTGCAATCAACTCCGCTTAATTATGACAAATTTACTCTTAGATAGGGTCTATTCCTCCTCTAAATAAGAGCTTAACTTGAATCAATATCCTAGAATATCAAAACAAGAATTAAGAACACATAATTAAGAACAAGTCAAATATTTATCATACAATTCAGATAACAATAACAAGATCCATCTTAGGTTTCATTCCCCTTAGGTATTTAGGGGGTTTAGTTCATACTTTTGAAAGAAAACATCTCAAAATCATAAAGATAACAAAACATAAGAAAACCCAAAACTCCTGAAGGAACTTGAAGGGAGATCTTTAGTCTTGATGATGAATCTGGCTTCTGAGATGGATCAATCGGCTTTCCTTGAGTAATCCTTGCTTCCTACTCTACGTTCCCCTCTTAAGTGCCTCCTCAGGTGTTTAAATAGGCTTTTGGATGCCTAAGAGCCCTAAAAATTGGCCTTTTCCGAATGGAACTATACTTGGGCTTGGCAGGGACACGCCCGTGTGCGATTACTCTAGCCCGTGGTCAAAGCTGTTGAACAGGCACGGGCGTGTAGTCTACCCATGTAAGTTGTGCTTCAATCCTGCCAAATGGACACGGCTGTGTGACACACCCATGTGAGAAAGTCCAAGCCATGTTAATTTCCCACGTGGGTCCATTTTCGGCTCGTTTCTCTCTCTTTTTACTCTCCTATGTTCTCCTAAGTATAAAACATGAAATTAAAGGATTAAGAGCATCGAATTAACCAAATCTAAGGAGAAACCATTAATAAATGGGCTAAGCATGGGATAAAAATATGTATAAATTACGGTTTATCAACCATCATCCGATAAGGTTAAACTAGAGTTCAAAGCTCTTAATGTAAATAAAGATTTTCTACTCAAAGCATTAGCAACTACGTTTGCCTTACCCTGGTGATAATCGATCACTAGTTCATAATCTTTAATCAAATCTAGCCGTATTCTTTGCCTCAAGTTCAAATCTTTCTAAGTCATCAAGTATTTCAAACTTTTATGATCAGTAAATATTCGACACTTCTCACCGTACAAGTGATGTCTCTTAGATTTTCAACGCAAATACAATGGCAGGTAGTTCTAAATCAGGTATCAGATAATTTTTCTTGTGTGGCTTTAGTTGTCTAGAGGCATAAGCAATTACCCTATCTTCCTGTATAAGTATACAGCCTTGTCCATTCAAGGACGCATCACTATAAATCACAAACTCTTTACCTGGTTCTGGTTGTACAAAGACAGAAACTTCAGTCAATAATTTCTTTAACTTGTCAAGACTCTGCTGACACTTTTCAGTCCATTCAAACTTGACATCTTTCTGTAACAAACTTGTCAATGGAATAGCTATCATGGAAAATCCCTCTACAAATCGTTTATAATAACCGACGAGACCAAGAAAACTTCTAACCGTTGATACATTCCTGGGAGGCTTCCAATCAATAATGGCTGAAATCTTGCTCGGATCAACTCTAATACCTTCTCTTGAGACTATATATCTAAGAAAACCAACTTCCCATAACCAGAACTCACTTTTGCTAAATTTGGCATAAAGCTGATTATCTCTCAAAGTTTGTAAATGTAACAGCTCGACTTTGGGGCTAGTTGGAACAGTGGTTTCGAAACAACTAACCCGAGGCCAAGGAAATTATTTTTTATATTATTTTATTTTATGTATTGTAGCATGATTAGATAAGTACATGAAAATTTTGGTAAATTAATTTTAGCGATTGCTTGTTTAATTACAAAAAAGGACTAAATCGCATAAAGTACAAAAGTCTTACATTGTTATCTAAACCTGTTAAATTGCTATGAACCTTAATTTGGGGGTTTTAAAAGGGCAATTAGACCCTTACCTAAGAGCTTGGCCGGCCATAGGGAACAATTTGGTCAAAAAGTCAAAAGTTTAGGTGGTTTGGTGACTTAATTGAATAAAATAAGACAAGACGACTTCATCCTTTCATTTTCTTCTCCTACCACCAAAACTTTCAGCCATTAGAGGGGGTTTTGAGCTTCAGAACTTTAGCAATTCTAATCCTTTGCATACAAGTGATTCTCATGAGTTCTCTTAATGATTTTTACATTTTCGGACCCCTTAAAGCATGAGCTTTCAAATGAGGGGACTATTTTGCAAGATAGACAAGAGTCTAGGGTTTTACCATGAAAGCAGGTGTGTTGATAACTGAAATTTTATGGAAGAATGTGAGTCTTAGATAGGTAATAAACAACTTTTGTGAAGGGATTTCTTATGAAAACCCTATTAGGGACTATTTCGTATAAGTTGTAAAATAGAGTGAAATAGTAAAAATTTTGGATTTCTATAAGAGTAAAAGGGGTTCGGCTAGGCTTATTATATGAATAAGTCTGATAAAAATCAATTTTCGAGCATAGGGGTAAAATGGTCATTTTGTGAAAGTCTAAGGGCAAAATAGTCATTTTGTCCAATCAAGAAATTTGAGTGTATAAACTGATGTGATGATGAAATAAATGAATTTTATTCTTTTAGATAAAGAGAAACGTGATTCGTGTTGTGATCGGGGTAAGAATAAATTTTACGAGGATTAAACTCGTGTTCATGATTTTGTATCGAGGTAAGTACATATGTAAATAATGTGTTAAAAAAACTTACTTAAAAATACCTTGATGATATACATGTGCAATTAGCTTATTGTGGTTATGTATCTAAAGTTTAAATTATTGGCATGAATGTGTAAATGACATGCTCTTCGAGTATAATACGTTGCGTGCAAATACGATGCTATTCAGTTAAACATGAAATCACGTTGAACCTTGGATGTAGCATAGGATATGAAGGGGCATGTCATGAAAATTATATGGTCTGAACTCCTGAGTTGAGTCTGAGTTCATGAGATGAATTTTATAGGTAACATAGGTCTGGGTACTTGCTTTATGCACAGGCCCATGAGTGGCTCAATGAGCAAACGTTACATAATAGCCATGGGGTCCGGGTCTTTACTTGATAAAAAGGCCCTTGAGTAGCTCAAATGTGAGCACATCATAATATGAGGTAGCCCTAACTATCTATATGGCATTTATATGAAAATTTCCTACGTATTCCTATGTTTTCCAAGCGTTCAATGAGTAATGCAAAGATTTAATTGGTGAAAATTTGATAAGGTACGTAGATCGAACTCATGGATAAAACCTGAGTCTATGATGATATGTCTTTAAGCATATATGAATGAAAGGAAGAATAAGATCGAGAAGTCTAAGTGACTCAAATCTTTTATGCATGTTAATTTATCATTTGATAAATATGTTTTCTTTTAATTACACTTTATTTGCATACATGTACTTACTAAGTTTACATGCTTACTTTCCTTTCTTTTCTTTCCTTATAATGCCACCAAGCTAGCATTGGGGATTCAGTAACGTCAAAAGCTTCAATCACACCATCACTCAAGACCTTGGTATAGTTAGTTTAATTGTTTTGTTTACTGGCATGTATAGGGACTCGAGTCTTTTTTTAGTGTTTTGTTAATTAGCCAAAATGTGTTGGCTCATATGTGATTATGATACTCATTTTGTATAGGGCATGAATGTTGTCCAATGCTAATTATTATTCAATGTAATGATGCAAATTCCTAATGGTTATGGTTGTTTTGGTTATGCATATTATGTTGGTATTGAACTTGGTTGATCTTATATAAATAGGTGTTTGTAAGGGTGGCAAAGAGGCTTGGTAAATAGCCTCATTTTGTCCACACGGGTAGACACCCCATGGGCATGTTGTTCAGTCGTGTGTCCCCTGTACGTCAAAATTTCAAGTCAGTATGCATGGTAATAAACATAGAGACAGAGACACGATCGTGTCTCTTAGCCATGTGAAGGACATGGCTCAGCGCACGGGCATGTACCTTGGCCGTGTGACATTATGAGCATGCTGACGTCAGAAATAGAATGTCCATGTTTTTCCACACGGGCTAGGACACGGGCGTGTTGTGGCCATGTGAAGGACATGAGCCAATAACACGGGTGTGTGTCTGGCCGTGTGAAATCCCCTGTAGGTGTGAATTAGAAATTAATCATACACGGGTGCGGGACACGGGCATGTCCTAGGGTGCTTAGGCCGTGTGAGCCACACAGGCCATCAGCATGACCATGTCTAGCTGGTCACACGGGCGTGTGCCCTGTTTTAAGGACAAAATTTTTATAGTTGGTTTAAGGACCTTGCATAGTCCCGAATAGTTTTCAATTGCTCCGTATCGGATGGCTCCAGCTGAGCTGAAAGAACTAAAGTCATAGTTGCAAGAATTGACCGACAAGGGTTTCGTGAGACCAAGCTTTTTATCATTGGGTGCTCTGATGTTATTTGTGAAAAAGAAAGATGGATCTATGAGGTTGTGTATAGATTACTGGCAGTTAAATAAGAGAATGATCAAGAAAAAATACCCGTTGTCGCAAATTGATGACTTGTTTGACCAACTGAAGGGAGTAGCATGGTTTTCTAAAATAGACTTGAGATTAGGCTATTACCAGCTGCGAGTTAAAGAGACAGATATGCCTAAAACCACTTGTAGGATGTGGTATGGCCACTATGAGTTTCTTGTCATGCCTTTCGATTTAATAAATGCCCCTTCCTTGTTTATGGATTTAATGAATAAAGTATTTCGGCCATATCTAGATAAGTTTGTAATTGTATTCATAGATGATATCCTGATCTACTCTAGAGACAAGGTAGAACATGCCAAACACTTGAGAACCATTTTGCAGACTCTGAGGGATAATCAGTTGTATGCCAAATTTAGCAAAAGTGAGTGTTGGCTTAGAGAAGTCGGCTTTTTGGGCCACATTGTTTCGAGCGATGGTATTAGGTTGATCCTAGCAAGGTTTCTACTATTTTTGAATGGAAACCGCCAAGTAATGTGACTGAAGTTAGAAGCTTTCTAGGGTGGGCTGGTGATTACAGGAGTTTTGTAAAGGATTTCTCTATGATTGCGACTCCCATGACAAGGTTGCTAGAAAAAGGAGTTAAGTTTGAATGGTCGGATAGGTGTCAACTGTGACAGCCTTAAAACGACCCTAGTCGGAATGTGGTTTCGGGACCACAAAACCGAGGCATAAAAATAATTTAATATTTATTTTATTGCCTATAATGTGTGTGTACTCATGTGTGACATTTTTGATGCTTTGATTTAGAGTTATAAATGTGAATTTCACTAGAAAGGACCTAGTAGTAAACTTTGAAAGTATGATGGGGAAATGTGTGATGACTAATTAAAGCATGCATGCAAAACAATGGACTTGCATGTCAAATTTCCCCCCCCCAATAGCTAGTGGCCGGCCATGACAAGGAATTATGGGCAAAAATCATGTCATGAAACATGTTTGGTAAGTGGGTTATGTTGGAATAAATAAAATAAGGAGTATGGAATAAAAAAAATGTGTGTGTGAAGGCTTCTCTTCCCCCATTGCCGTGTAGGTAGGAAAGAAAAAAAAAATTTGTTCATCCATTTTCACTCTCTTTGGCGAAAATACTAAGGATAAGGAAGGGTTTTGCTTCATGCTTGGTTTGGAAGAGGATTAAGAAGTGGTTTGGCTATACTTGCATCAAGATTAAGGTATGTTTGATGTTGTGCCATGAGATTCATGCATGTTTTGGTTGCTAACTTGATGTTCTTGTTAGCCCATGGTTCAAACCTTTGTTATATCATGGGGATGGTATTTGGCCAAGGTGGATTTTGTGTTAATGCCATTGCATGTTAAATATGAAGCTTACTAATGATATATGTGATGGTGGATTGATGGCTCTTGGACTTTCTTTTTAGTATTTTGAGTAAGACATTAAGTTCTTTGCTTAATCATGACCAAAATTATGGTGTTGTGATGTATTCGGTCATGGTATATCCATAAGTATGATTCATGCATGTTGCATGGTAGGTAAGATTTGAGCTTTGGATATGTGTTTATATTTGGATATAAACAACTTGAGATTCGGCCCTTGCACCTACATGAATATGTGTTTGCACATGATGAATTGGTATGACATATAAATACTATTTCAAGGTGTATATTTGCTTGTGATGATGTTTGGTTATGTAGTAAATGAGAGATGTATATTGAGCTACAATATGTAATGCATTAGTTAGTAAAATGTATGCTGTTTTTTTGTGTGTGGTATTAAGTGTAAAATTGGCCTCAACATAGACATGCATATTCGCCAAATGAAGTAGATTGGTGTGCATGTATTCGGTTAGAGGCAACCGTATTGAAGCCTTATCTTGGCTTAGATAATTGACTAAATGGGTAATAAGTGAGAATGGTTGCCGAATACACATACATACATATGCATGTGTAATTGAATTATGAATGTTTAGCAAGATGGTTAAACTAGTTGATTTATTGATTAAGCTCAAGGAGTTAAAGAAGGAGAATCAAGCAAGGGAAAGACGAAGGTCATCGAGTAGCCGACTTGGACTGTTTTACCCAACACAAGGTAAGTCATTAAGCACATATGTTTGATATTGCTTAAATGATTGTAAAATCTATGCAATTGTGTTTAATGGGATGCTATATATATATAAATGAAATTGTACGTGTATGGAGTGATGACAATTGTTGAATGTAAAAGAAACAGTGAAATGTGTAGAAAGTTTGCTTTCGGCACTAAGTGTGTGGGCAATACGTGTGTACGGTGACGAGATTGGCACTAAGTGTGCGTGCTGGAAATATATGGCACTAAGTGTGCATGCTGGAAATATATGGCACTAAGTGTGCATGCTGGAAATATCTGACCTTTGGGTGTGCGAGCTCGAAGGGTATGGCACTATGTGTGCTGGCTTAAATCGCATGGCACTAAGTGTGCGAAATCGAGTATTAAGCACTGTGTGTGCGTACTCTCTCTCTATATATATATAAATATATATCCGATCGAACAGTTATATGGAGGGTGTGTCTCCATCGAGTTGAGTATGGACAGCGGATCGGGTAAGTACCTTGAGCTCATGACGAATAGGAAATACGTTCATGCTCGGGGTTGAGCTTGGTAAGCTTTAGATCTATGTGATGATTGCAATTGTATAATTGTGGTGTGAATGAGTTGGTGTGTAAAGTGCCTCAAATATCTTATTGTATAGAATATGAAATGTGGATGTATGACTTGGTATGAGATTGAACCGAAAGGTCCGAGGATTTATGGTATAGTTTCGATATGGATGAGTACCTAGCCTCGTTATTGTTTCATGTTGTGATAACTTTATCAATGGATGGTTGTTGACTGCTTATGACTTACTGAGTTATAAACTCACTCGGTGTTTTCTTGTTGCCCATTTTAGGTCTCTTGGACTCGTATTGTTGCGTGCTCGGAACCGTCGTTGAAGTCATCACACCGGCTGGAAATCTTTTGGTATTGTCTTCGTTGTTGAAGAACATTTGGCATGTATAGGCTATTATGTTTTGTTGAACTGTGGGTTGTAAACTTTAAGCCATGTGAAAATGGCCTATGTGGTCGTCGAGTGGGATGCTAGAACCTATAGCCACGAGTCTTAGAAACTTTAATTTTGATAAGGTGGCCATAATTTGTGTCATGTATGATGGATGATTAAGGCCAAGGAAAGATTCATGAAATTGGCATAGTCTACTGCAGTAACTGTTGCGGACAGCAGCAGTGAGATGAGATTGAAAAATCACTAAAAATAGTATAAGTAGAATTAAATAGTGAATAAATTATGAAATTAAACCTTGATGAATCTATTTTTATATGGACGAAACAAAACGACCATATGAGCAGTATACTGAGAGATATTAAAGTTCTCGTGAGACAGGGCCAGAACGGTTTCTGGGTCCCCTGTCGCGACTTTGAAAATTTACTATAAATTATCCAGAAAGAATTAGAAGTCATGCCTTATATGTGCAGATTTTATTTTGAGTTTAGTTTCATTAGAAACAATCAGCACCAGTATTAAAGCTCTGTACAGAGAGATATTCAAGTTGTAACGCGCGAAGGTCAGTGTAGTCGACCCCTGTAACATGGGTGACTTTAACTAATAAACTGTACCAATTGGCCCGACCAAAAATTCTAGAAATAAATCCATGGATGGATATATGAGTCTAAATTCAGGGAAAATTTACGGAATCAGTTTCCGAGTTTTGGAACTCGAGATATGATTTTAAGGCGACAGTGATGCAGTTTTCCAGCCTGCCTGAAATGCCAAATTGGTTGGTACTTTGAGAGGATTTGGCCGTTAACCCTCGTGTCCGACACGGTGGCGGTCACGTGTTCGAGTGTTACATTTAATTGGTATCGAGCCATGGTTTAGTCGGTTCTAGGACTACCATAGGCGTGTGAGTCTAGCTATACATGCCAAATTGTTAGTGCATAATAATGTGATGACTTGACGGTTGAAATTTTTGTTTTGATTAGCGATGGAACCGGGATAGAGACCCTTGGCGGATGACGTTGAAAGTGTAGCGGCTGCTCCGCGCAAGGGACACCGCCTGTTGAGCCTCGGTCATCCGTGAATAATCAAAATGAAGGGCGAAACAAGCCTTCTTCACCATGATGAATGAGTGGGTCGCATAATATGCCCGAACCAACCCGGTGCCCAACCATTCCCAAATTTAAATACTCCACCCAAGAGCCCGTAATGCCTTCTGCCATCTTGATCCCGTGAGGCTAAGCAAACCACCAGACTTGATTAGGAAGCACGGGTCGAGGAGTTCAAGGCCATAGTCACCGATGATGCCGAAAGAGCCGAATTCGCTCGATAACACCATTCGAGTGTTAGATGAACTGTCATGCACACCGATGAATGTCTTAAGTGTGCTATATCCTTGTTGCGAGACTCACTTACTATTGGTGGAGGACTTTAATTTCCATAGTCCCAAATGAACGAGTTACTTGGGATTTCTTTCAATCCGAATTTTGAAAGAAATACATTAGTCAACGGTTCATCGATCAGAAGCGTAAGGAATTCTTGGAACTCAAGCAAGGCCAGATGACCGTATATGAATACGAACATGAGTTCGTAAGACTTAGTCAGTATGCTTGGGAGTGTGTGGCTGATGAGGTTGCTATGTGCAAAAGATTTGAAGAAGGATTGAATGAAGACTTAAAGCTGCTAGTGGGTATTTTGGAGATAAAGGAGTTCGTAACACTAGTCGAACGAGCCTGCAAGGCAGAAGAACTCGGAAGGGAAAAGAAGAAGGCTGAATTTGAAGCAAGAGATTACCGTAAAAGATCAACGAGTAAAGCTCCGTTCTCAACTATAAAGAGGTTCAGGGAGGACACCAGTAAGTCGAGGGCGACTGCGGGAATTTCCATTAGAGCCCGACCATCGACGGACTCCCGAGCTACTTCGGTAGCTAGTGTGGGCAATAATCGTCAAGACAGACCTGAATGCCCCCAATGTGGAAGACGACACCTAGGTGAATGTTGGGGTAAGTCTATTAATAGGGCCTGTTATGGATGCGGTTCGAAGGACCACTTCATTAGAGATTGCACGGAGCTAGATGAGAAGAATAAGATGCAAGGTGCAAGATCTAGTGGAACAATTGTGACAACCCGAATTAGGGCCTAATCGGAAAGTGGTTTCGTGACCACAAATCCGAGATAGAAATAATTGTTTTATAATTATTTTGGGGTTTATGATATGATTGCATGATTGTGTGAAAATTTCGTGATGAAATTCTATGCCTAAAGTGCTTAAATTGAAAGTAGGGACTAAATCGAATAAGTTGCAAAATTTGCATCCCGGAAGTTTTTAGTATGAAATTGTTTTGGAATATTAATTAGGAGGTCTTAAATAGCAATTTGACCAATTTTAAGTTCATGGACAAAATTAGGACATGGAAGGAATTTTTGAAAGTTTAGTAAGGAGGGCATTTTGGTCATTTGGATATTAAATGAAATAAAATGGGAAAAATAACACAAAATTGATCATCATCCTCCTTAGTTGCTGCCGAATTCTCCCTCTCTCCATAGCTAGGGTTTCTTCAATTTTCAAGCTCCATAGTAAGTGATTCTAAGCCCGCTTTTAATGTTCTTTACGTTTTGGAATCCGGAAGCTCGATTAAGCTTATGCTAGTAATAATTTAACCTAGGGTTCATATTTGGAAAAATACCAATAGGTGAAATTTGTGTATTTTGATGTTTTCTGATAGAATATGAGGTTTTAAATTATGTTAAATAACTTGTGCTACTCGGTTTTAAGTGAAAAGCGAGTAAAAGCAGCATAATCGGTAAAAATACCTATTGTTCATAACTATATGATAGAGTGATAATTTGATGTTGTTGTAGAAGAGAAAATGTTCAGCATATCATAAAACATAAGAATAAGGGCTGAAATTAAATTCCAGAGCCTAGGGGCAAAATTGTAATTTTGTTAAGGGCAAAATGTAATTTTTCCATGATGTGATTTTGGATTGAAATAAATAGTATGAGTATTAAATGAGCTAAATGTGTTATTATAGATCAAGAAAGGCGCGAATTGATCTCGAGCAGGGAAAGGAAAAAGTTTTGGACTAAATTGCAAAATTTCCACATTTTGCACCAAGGTAAGTTTGTATGTAAATATTACAATAATTTCATGTACATTCTTATATTTCAGCCTATTATATAAATATACTAGCTGATGTTAAAATATAAATCGACTATTGGAAGAATGGAAATAAATATAGAGAGAGATCCGGTTGAACATTCGGAGATCGAATGAAATAGAGGGCGTAGCTAGGTCACATGTATGATCTTTGAGTGCACATCATGTGTACAAGAAAGCTACTGAGACACCACAGTAGTAGCTAGGTCACATGTGTGATACGAGATGTATCCCATGTAGGCAAGAGAGCTACGTGAAAGATAAATGTAGCTAGGTGCATGCGTGATTCCAAGTGAAGGACACCATGTAGACAAGAGAGCTACGAGACAAATCGGTTAGGTCGCATGAGTGGTACTAAGTGTTCACCATGTGTACAAGAGAGCCGAACTAAGCGAAGTATGATGGTGGGGCTGTGTCTTTGAAACCATTAAATATCGAGGATTGATCCGAATTGTTCAACAGGATGGTTTTGTGGTGATATTGTGGTTTGGACCTACACTTTTGGTGAATGAAATGTGGTGAAAATGATTTGTGGTATATACATATATAAGATAAAATGAGGTTAGCATAAAGAATGTGTGAAAGAGTGAAATTAGCATTAAAACTGTTTTTAGATGGTAGCAGTGACGTGATTTTGAAAAATCACCAAAAATAGGAGGAATATAATTAGAAGTTTAATGAGATGTGAAATTAAAGTTTAATGAGTCTACTTTCATGTAAAAGAAACAGAGCAAGCAAAGGAATTCTATATTTTGAGATATTTACAATTGTATGTGACTTGCTCAGGATGAATACGTGATCCCCTGTTCCAACTTTGAAAAATCATTAAAAATTGTACAAAGCAAATTAAGAAATATAGTTTACATGCCTAAATCCCTTATTGAGACTAGTTTTAAATGAAGCAAACTTCAGGGTTGTTTGAATTGTGTACTGAGAGAAATTCAATTCGTAGTGAACAGAGGTCAGATCAGTCGAGCTGTGTAACAGGGGAAACTTTAACTAATAAACTGTACTAATCGGCTGAACCAAAAATTATAGAAAAAATTAGCAAAAATCTTTATGAGTCTAGATTCAGGGAAATTTTACGGATTTGAATTTCGAGTTTTGTAACTCGAGTTATGATTTATTTAGTGAATATGACGCAACAGAGACAGCTTAATCAAAGTGGAATGAATAGTGAAGTTAAAGTAGATATACTTGAATTGTTGTGTAAACATGTTAGATTCTTTAATTAGTATTTACATACTTACTTACTAAGCTATAAGCTTACTTTGTTTCTCTCTTTTGTCTTATAGTGTCCTCCGGCTTGCTCAGGAGTTAAGGATCGTGAAGATCTACCCGCACTATCATACTTTAGGGTATTTGAACTAAACGTTTTGAATTATGGCATGTATAGTAGGCTTAATTATTTTGTTACGTGTCATATTTGTCTAGGTTTAAAATATTAGTTCTGATACTCGACCAGCTACTTTGTACAAGCCATTAAAGTTGGCTAATATTGTTCAAGACATATGTTATACGATGCACTATCAAATTGGATGACATATTTATATCTCGGTTATGTTTAATGGTATGTGTTATGTTCTGGTAATACCTTGTATCCTGTTCCGGCGACGGTAACGGGTAAGGGGTGTTACAATAATGGCTAGAGGTAGGCCCCCGAGAATTTCTGGAGGTAGGGGTGGCAATCAGAGAGGAGCCTCTGATACGGCTGTTCGATCCGAGGCCCGTGCTCCTGCTAGAGCATATGCCATCCGCGTACGAGAGGAGGCATCCTCCCCTGACGTTATCACCGGTACTTTCACTCTTTTCGATACTAATGTGATTGCATTGATTGACCCCGGCTCTACTCATTCATATGTATGTGAAACCTTAGCATCCAGTAAGACTCTACCTGTTGAGTCTACTGAGTTCGTAATTCGAGTGTCAAACCCTTTGGGTCAATACGTACTCATTGATAAAGTGTGCAAGAGATGTCCCCTAATAATTCGAGAATCCTATTTTCCGGCCGATCTGATGCTTCTACCATTTGATGAATTCGATGTTATTCTTGGTATGGATTGGCTGACCGTACATGATGCAGTGGTGGACTGCAAAAGGAAGACCATTGATTTGAGGAGTGCAAATAATGAGGTAGTCCGAGTCGAGTCTACTGATTTAAAAGGAGTGCCAGCGATAGTATCTTCTATGACCGCTCGGAGGTACATGAAAAAGGGGTGTGAAACATACCTTGCGTATGTGTTTGAAAGTAAAGAGACGGAAAAGAAACTCGAATCGGTACCAGTGGTTTGTGAGTATTCAGATGTTTTTCCGGAGGAGTTACCGGGATTGCCACCGGTTCGAGAAGTGGAATTCGGCATCGAAGTTGTACCGGGTACTACGCCGATCTCAATAGCTCCGTATCGTATGGCATTAACGGAGTTAAAGGAATTAAAGGTTCAATTGCAAGAATTGACGGATAGAGGTTTCGCTCGACCGAGTTTTTCTCCATGGGCGCACCAGTATTGTTTGTGAAAAAGAAGGACTGAAGCATGAGGTTGTGCATCGACTATCGTCAACTCAATAAAGTGATGATAAAGAATAAATATCTGTTGCCACGAATTGATGATTTGTTTGATCAATTAAAGGGAGCCTCGGTGTTTTCAAAGATAGATTTGAGGTCGGGTACTATCGGTTGAGGGTCCGAGAATCGAACATACCCAAAACCGCTTTTAGAGCGAGGTACGGTCACTCTGAATTCTTGGTGATGCGGTTTGGGCTCACTAATGCCCTGCGGTGTTTATGGATTTAATGAATAGAATTTTCAGGCCATACTTGGATCGGTTCGTAGTTGTATTTATCGATGACATTTTGGTCTATTCGAGAGATGAAACCGAACATCTTTGAACACCGAGGCTAGTGTTGCAAATCTTACGAGATAAGCGATTATACATAAAGTTCAAGAAATGTGAATTTTGGTTGAAAGAGGTTAGCTTTTGGGGCACGTGGTGTCCGCGATCGGTGTCGAGGTGGACCGAACAAAATTTCGACCATAGTCGATTGAAACCACCAAGGAATGTTACCAAGTTAGGAGCTTTTTGGGGCTTGCGGTTATTACCGACGATTTGTAAAAGTTTCTCAACGATAGCCACGCCAATGACGAAGCTTACTCCAAAAGGATGTTAAGTTGAATGGACGGAGAAATGTCGAAAAAGTTTCGATCAATGAAAACTTATTTGGTGAAGCCCCAATTCTAGTGCAACCCGAATCGGCAAAGAGTTTGTCATCTATAGTGACGCCTCCCTACTTGGGTTGGGTTGCATATTGATGCAAGAAGGGCGAGTTGTGGCCTATCGTCGAGACAATTAAAGCCACATGAGAAAAATTATCCGACCCATGATCTCGAATTGGCTGCCATCGTATTCCCCTTAAAGATATGGCGACATTACTTATTTGGTGAGAAGTGCCATG
Source organism: Gossypium arboreum (assembly GCF_025698485.1). Classification (NCBI taxonomy): domain Eukaryota; kingdom Viridiplantae; phylum Streptophyta; class Magnoliopsida; order Malvales; family Malvaceae; genus Gossypium; species Gossypium arboreum. Next base: position 63,215,018 of record NC_069079.1, on the reverse strand, counting down.
TGTATTCGGATCACAAAAGTCTCAAATATTTGATGACTCAAAGAGACTTAAATCTGCGACAAAGACGTTGGCTCGAAATGTTAAAGGATTATGTCTGGTCATTGACTATCACCCGGAAAGGCTAATGTGGTTGCGGACGCCTTAAGTCGTAAATCACTATTTGCGTTGCGAGCGATGAATGTACACTTGTCTGTGCTACCCGACAATGTGTTAGTAGCTGAATTGAAAGCCAAACCATTATTGATACGTCAAATTCGTGAAGCTCAGAAAGTCGACGATGAGCTGGTTGCAAAACGGGATGAGTGTGTTCCGAACAAGGACTCGAATTCCAAATCGATGATGACGATTGTTTGAGGTTCGAAGTCGTCTGTGTGTTCCAAAGAATTGAAACTTATTCGATAATTCGAACGAAGCCCATTGTAGCCGAATGGCAATCCACCGGGAGTACGAAGATGTACAACGATTTGAAACGTCGGTTTTGGTGGCATGGTATGAAACGAGACATCTCGACTTTGTTTGAGATGTTTAATATGTCAACAAGTGAAAGCGGAACATCAAGTGCCTTGAGGATTACTTCACCGATCACGATACCCGAGTGGAAATGGGATCGAGTCACAATGGACTTTGTATCCGGACCGCCATTGTCGACAAGTAAGAAGGATGCGATTTGGGTCGTTGTAGATAGATTGACTAAGTCGGCTCACTTTGTCCCGTCGTCGCATGAATTTTTCAATGGACAAACTAGCCAATTATACGTTTCTCGATTGTGAGATTACACGGGTACCTATTTCCATCGTGTCGGATAGAGACCGAGATTTACCTCGCGATTTTGGAAGAAATTGCAAGAAGCTTTGGGCACCAAGTTGCATTTCAAAGACCGCTTTTCACCCCAAACCGATGGTCAATCCGAGCGGATAATTCAAATACTTGAGGATATGTTGAGATGTTGCATCCTCGAGTTCGGTGGTTCATGGGAACGGTATTTACCTTTGATTGAATTCGCTTACAACAATAGTTTTCAATCAAGTATTAAGATGGCGCCCTACGAGGCTTTGTACGGTCGTAAATGCCGTACACCATTGTTTTGGACTGAGCTCGGTGAAAGCAAAATTTTCGAGGTGGATTTGATTAGAGATGCTGAACAGAAAGTGAAAGTAATCCGAGAAAATCTGAAGATAGCCTCCGATCGTCAGAAGTCGTACGCGGATCTGAAACGAAAAGACATTGAGTATCAGGTGGGAGATAAAGTGTTTCTTAAAGTTTCGCCTTGGAAAAGATACTCAGATTCGGCGCAAGGGCAAATTGAGTCCGAGGTTCATCGAGCCATATGAGATATCCGAACGAGTCGGTGCAGTTGCGTGTCGTTTGATTTTGCCCCGAACTTGAAAAGATTCACGATGTCTTTCATGTTTGATTGCTTCGACGCTATAGATCGACCCATCGCACGTGATTAGTCCATCGAGGTTGAAATTCAAGCCAATATGAGTTATGAGGAAGAACCGATTCAGTATCCTATCATGTGAAGTGAAACGAGCTTGCGAAACAAGCGGGTTCCGCTAGTGAAAGTGTTATGGCTCAAACACGGGATAGAAGAAGCTACTTGGGAAACCGAGAACTCCATGAAAGAGCGATACCCAACCCTATTTACCGGTAAGATTTTCGGGGACGAAAATTTCTTAAGTGGGGGAGAGTTGTGACAGCCTTAAAACGACCCTAGTCGGAATGTGGTTTCGGGACCACAAAATCGAGGCATAAAAATAATTTAATATTTATTTTATTGCCTATAATGTGTGTGTACTCATGTGTGACATTTTTGATGCTTTGATTTAGAGTTATAAATGTGAATTTCACTAGAAAGGACCTAGTAGTAAACTTTGAAAGTATGATGGGGAAATGTGTGATGACTAATTAAAGCATGCATGCAAAACAATGGACTTGCATGTCAAATTTCCCCCCCAATAGCTAGTGGCCGGCCATGACAAGGAATTATGGGCAAAAATCATGTCATGAAACATGTTTGGTAAGTGGGTTATGTTGGAATAAATAAAATAAGGAGTATGGAATAAAAAAAAATGTGTGTGTGAAGGCTTCTCTTTCCCCCCATTGCCGTGTAGGTAGGAAAGAAAACAAAAAAAATTGTTCATCCATTTTCACTCTCTTTGGCCGAAAATACTAAGGATAAGGAAGGGGTTTTGCTTCATGCTTGGTTTGGAAGAGGATTAGGAAGTGGTTTGGCTATACTTGCATCAAGATTAAGGTATGTTTGATGTTGTGCCATGAGATTCATGCATGTTTTTGGTTGCTAACTTGATGTTCTTGTTAGCCCATGGTTCAAACCTTTGTTATATCATGGGGATGGTATTTGGCCAAGGTGGATTTTGTGTTAATGCCATTGCATGTTAAATATGAAGCTTACTAATGATATATGTGATGGTGGATTGATGGCTCTTGGACTTTCTTTTTAGTATTTTTGAGTAAGACATTAAGTTCTTTGCTTAATCATGACCAAAATTATGGTGTTGTGATGTATTCGGTCATGGTATATCCATAAGTATGATTCATGCATGTTGCATGGTAGGTAAGATTTGAGCTTTGGATATGTGTTTATATTTGGATATAAACAACTTGAGATTCGGCCCTTGCACCTACATGAATATGTGTTTGCACATGATGAATTGGTATGACATATAAATACTATTTCAAGGTGTATATTTGCTTGTGATGATGTTTCGGTTATGTAGTAAATGAGAGATGTATATTGAGCTACAATATGTAATGCATTAGTTAGTAAAATGTATGCTGTTTTTTTTGTGTGTGATATTAAGTGTAAAATTGGCCTCAACATAGACATGCATATTCGGCCAAATGAAGTAGATTGGTGTGCATGTATTCGGTTAGAGGCAACCGTATTGAAGCCTTATCTTGGCTTAGATAATTGACTAAATGGGTAATAAGTGAGAATGGTTGCCGAATACACATACATACTTATGCATGTGTAATTGAATTATGAATGTTTAGCAAGATGGTTAAACTAGTTGATTTATTGATTAAGCTCAAGGAGTTAAAGAAGGAGAATCAAGCAAGGGAAAGACGAAGGTCATTGAGTAGCCGACTTGGACTGTTTTACCCAACACAAGGTAAGTCATTAAGCACATATGTTTGATATTGCTTAAATGATTGTAAAATCTATGCAATTGTGTTTAATGGGATGCTATATATATATAAATGAAATTGTACGTGTATGGAGTGATGACAATTGTTGAATGTAAAAGAAACAGTGAAATGTGTAGAAAGTTTGCTTTCGGCACTAAGTGTCTTGAACAATACGTGTGTACGGTGATTTAGATTGGCACAAGTGTGCGTGCTGGAAATATATGGCACTAAGTGTGCATGCTGGAAATATATGGCACTAAGTGTGCATGCTGGAAATATCTGACCTTTGGGTGTGCGAGCTCGAAGGGTATGGCACTATGTGTGCGGGCTTAAATCGCATGGCACTAAGTGTGCGAAATCGAGTATTAAGCACTGTGTGTGCGTACTCTATATATATATATATATAAATATATCTCCGATTGAACAGTTATATGGAGGGTGTGTCTCCATCGAGTTGAGTATGGACAGCGGATCGGGTAAGTACCTTGAGCTCATGACGAATAGGAAATACGTTCATGCTCGGGGTTGAGCTTGGTAAGCTTTAGATATATGTGATGATTGCAATTGTATAATTGTGGTGTGAATGAGTTGGTGTGTAAAGTGCCTCAAATATCTTATTGTATAGAATATGAAATGTGGATGTATGACTTGGTATGAGATTGAACCGAAAGGTCCGAGGATTTATGGTATAGTTTCGATATGGATGAGTACCTAGCCTCGTTATTGTTTCATGTTGTGATAACTTTATCAATGGATGGTTGTTGACTGCTTATGACTTACTGAGTTATAAACTCACTCGGTGTTTTCTTGTCGCCCATTTTAGGTCTCTTGGACTCGTATTGTTGCATGCTCGGAACCGTCGTTGAAGTCATCACACCGGCTGGAAATCTTTTGGTATTGTCTTCGTTGTTGAAGAACATTTGGCATGTATAGGCTATTATGTTTTGTTGAACTGTGGGTTGTAAACTTTAAGCCATGTGAAAATGGCCTATGTGGTCGTCGAGTGGGATGCTAGAACCTATAGCCACGAGTCTTAGAAACTTTAATTTTGATAAGGTGGCCATAATTTGTGTCATGTATGATGGATGATTAAGGCCAAGGAAAGATTCATGAAATTGGCATAGTCTACTGCAGTAACTGTTGCGGACAGCAGCAGTGAGATGAGATTAAAAAATCACTAAAAATAGTAGAAGTAGAATTAAATAGTGAATAAATTATAAAATTGAACCTTGATGAATCTATTTTTATATGGATGAAACGAAACGACCATATGAGCAGTATACTGAGAGATATTAAAGTTCTCGTGAGACAGGGCTAGAACGGTTTCTGGGTCCCCTGTCGCGACTTTGAAAATTTACTATAAATTATCCAGAAAGAATTAGAAGTCATTCCTTATATTTTCAGATTCCATTTTGAGCCTAGTTTCATTAGAAACAATCAGCACCAGTATTAATGCTCTGTACAGAGAGATATTCAAGTTGTAACGCGCAAAGGTCAGTGTAGTCGACCCCTGTAACATGGGTGAATTTAACTAATAAACTGTACCAATTGGCCCGACCAAAAATTCTAGAAATAAATCCATGGATGGATATATGAGTCTAAATTCAGGGAAAATTTACGGAATCAGTTTCCGAGTTTTGGAACTCGAGATATGATTTTTAAGGCGACAGTGATGCAGTTTTCCAGCCTGTCTGGAAATGCCAAATTGGTTGGTACTTTGAGAGGATTTGGCCGTTAACCCCTCGTGTCCGACACCGGCGACGGTCACGGGTTCGGGGTGTTACATCAACAGAGTTTCGAGAAGTTGAAGATGTTGTTGACTAAGGCTCCCGTGCTAGTACAACCCGAATCAGGAAAAGAATTTGTGATTTATATCGATGCTTCTCTAAATAGGTTGGGATGTGTACTTATGCAAGAGGGCAAAGTTGTGGCCTATGCCTTGAGGCAATTGAAACTTTATGAGAAGAACTATCCAATACAGGATTTAGAGTTGGCCGCCATAGTTTTTGCTTTGAAGATCTGGCGACATTATTTGTTCGGGGAAAGATGTCATGTATACACCGATCATAAAAGCCTTAAGTACTTGATGATCCAAAAGGATTTAAATCTGAGGCAATGGAGACGGTTGGAACTATTAAAATTATGAGTTGATTATAGATTACCATTCAGGATAAGCGAACATGGTCGCCGATGCATTAAGTAGAAAATCATTGTTTGCTTTGAGAGCAATGAATGCCCGATTGACCTTGTCGAAGGATGGTTCGGTTCTAGCAAATTTAAAAGCTAGACCAATGTTTCTTCAAGAAATTTTTGAGGCTCAGAAGAGTGATAGAGAATTTCTATCCAAGAGAACCCAATGCAAGTCAAATGTTGAATCGAATTTTCAGGTCAGTTCTGACGATTGTTTGAGATTCCGGGATAGGATTTGTGTTCCTAAGGACACCGAATTGATTCGGAAGATTTTAGATGAGGCACACAGTAGTTGTTTATTAGTACACCCTGGGAGTACGAAAATGTACAACGACTTAAAGAAAATGTATTGGTGGCCGGGGATGAAAAGAGATATTTCGAGTTCGTATCCAAATGTTTAGTATGTCAACAAGTGAAGGCCGAACACCAAGTACCTTCGGGTCTACTTCAGCCTATTACGGTCCCCAAATGGAAGTGGGATCGAATTACTATGGATTTCGTGACGGGTTTGCCGGTGACCCCGAAGAAAAAGAATGCTGTTTGGGTTATTTTGGATAGGCTAACAAAGTTGACATATTTTATACCAGTGCGTACTAACTACTCCCTTGAGAGATTGGCTAACTTGTACTTTTCTGAGATTGTGAGACTACACGGGGTACCCTTGTCGATTATTTCAGATAAGGACCCGAGATTTACCTCGAGGTTTTGAAAAAAGTTACAAGAGGCTTTAGGAACAAAGTTGAATTTTAGTACGGTTTTCCACCCGCAGACCGATGGCCAATTAGAGAGAGTAATTCAGATCTTGGTAGACATGCTCTAATGTTGTGTATTGGAATTTCAGGTCAGTTGGGAAAAGTATTTGTCACTGGTAGAGTTTGCTTATAATAACAGCTTTCAGTCGAGTTTAAAGATGGAACCTTACGAAGCGTTGTATGGGCGTTAGTTCCAAATGCCTTTGTATTGGGCCGAGCATAGAGAGATTCAGATTCACGGGGTCGATTTAGTCACGGAAATCAAAGAAAAAGTTAAGGTGATTCATGATTGTTTAAAGGCCGCTTCGGAGAGACATAAATCCTACGCGAATTTGAAATGAAAGGAGATCGAGTTTCAAATAAGGTATTTCTAAAAGTATCTCCGTGGAAAAAGGTTCTTAGATTTGGTAAAAAGGGAAAACTAAGTCCACGTTTTATCGGACCATATGAAGTGATTGAAAAAATCGAGCAGGTAGCCTATCAGTTAGCCTTACCATCGGAATTGGAAAAGATCCATGACATATTCCATGTGTCCATGCTACGTCGATACCATTCGGACCCTTCACATGTGATTTCTCCTACTGAAGTAGAGATTAGATCAGATATGACTTATAGTGAGGAACCCGTTAAGATCCTAGCTCGAGAAGTTAAGCAACTGAGAAATAAGAGCATTCCCCTTGTAAAAGTGTTATGGCAGAGACATGGGGTTGAAGAGGCCACATGGGAACCCGAAGAAATAATGAAAAGCCAATACCCAAACCTTTTTACCGGTAAGATTTTTGAGGACGAAAATCCCGAAAGGGGGAGAATTGTAATAGCCCGACTTTGGGGCTAGTTGGAATAGTGGTTTTGGAACCACTAACTTGAGGTTGAGGAAATTATTTTTTATATTATTTTATTTTATGTATTGTAGTATGATTAGATAAGTACATGAAAATTTTGGTGAATTAATTTTAGCTATTGCTTGCTTAATTGCAAAAAAGGACTAAACCGCATAAAGTACAAAAGTCTTAAATTGTTAGCTAAAGGTGTTAAATTGCTATAAACCTTAATTTGGGGGTTTTAAAGGGCAATTAGACCCTTTCCTAAGAGCCATAAGGAACAATTTGGTCAAAAAGTCAAAAGTTTAGGTGGTTTGGTGACTTAATTGAATAAAATAAGACAAGATGACTTCATCTTTTCGTTCTCTTCTCCTACCACCGAAATTTTCAGCCATTAGAGGAGGTTTTGAGCTTCAAATTTCAGTAACTCTAAGCCTTTTCAAGCAAGTGATTCTCATGAGTTCTCTAAATGATTTTTACATTTTTGGACCCCTTGAAGCATAAGCTTTCAAATGAGGGGACTATTTTGCAAGATAGACAAGAGTCTAGGGTTTTACCATGTAACACCTCGATCCCGAGACCATCACCGGTGTCGGACACGAGGGGTTAACAAGTCAAGTCCACATATTTTGCCCACCAATTTGACATTTCCAGTCGGGCTGGAAAACTGCGTCACTGTCGTCTTAAAAATCATATCTCGAGTTTCAAAACTCGGAAACTGGTTTCGTAAATTTTCCATGTATTTAGACTCATATATCCATCCATGGATTTATTTCTAGAATTTTTGGTCGGGCCAATTGGTACAGTTTATTAGTTAAAGTCACCCCTGTTACAGGGATCGACTGCTCTGACCTTCGTGCGTTACAACTTGAATATCTCTCTGTACAGGGCTTTAATACTGGTTCCGTTTGTTTCTAATGAAACTAGACTCAAAATGGAATCTGCACATATAAGGCATGACTCCTAATTCTTTCTGGATAATTTATAGTAAATTTTTAAAGTTGCGACAGGGGACCCAGAAACCATTCTGGCCCTGTCTCACAATAGCTTTAATATCTCTTAACAAGTAACTCCTATGACCATTTCGTTTCTTCCATATGAAAATAGACTCATCAAGGTTCATTTACATAGCTGATTCACTATTTAATACCATTCCTACAAATTTTGGTGATTTTTCACATTCACGTTACTGCAGCTGGCAGCATCTGTTTTAAGGTAGGTCTTACCTATTTTGTAGTCTCCATGAACCAACTAGTCTTGCCATACATAGGTCCACATATGATCATTTTAACCATGCCAATGGCTGATCATGTGACCAACATTCCCATTTCCAATTCATAGTCACATCATGACACCATATATATATATACAAACCGCAAATAGTCTAAGTTCATTCTTCACTTTTACGAGCCGTTTTGCATGGCCGTACATATACATCACCACATTTTAAACCAACAAGGGGTAGTCCTATACATGCCATTTCAAAGTTCAACCAAAATTTATACCAAAATAGAGGCGTTGATAGTGTGGATGACTTCGACTTTAATGATCCCGAATCCGATTGCTATCGAGCAAAATCTATAAGACAGAGAGCCAAAGCAACGGGTAAGCATTTTTATGCTTAGTAAGTCTCAAGGAATAAAATCAGCTTTAATTAAAGCATTACATTCTCATAACCAAATACATCATTTCACTAATACACATTCACATAATCATACTTACTTCACCACCCCAACTCTTAGGTTCATACACAAATAACGGCTTCGTTAAGGCCGATAACTCGTTCCATCATAGGAGCGGATATGCATACGCTCTTACTCCTAGCGCATAAAGCACACACCACACTTACCTTGTTATTGGGAAATTTCACAAGTGTATTAGCTGAAATTTTCCAGCAAGCTTATAATTTTCAAATCACATACCTTGAGCTTAACCGGATATAGCTACTCGTTCAAACGCCTTGGGACATAGCCGGATATGGTAACCCGCACCAAGGCCTCACGGGACTTAACCCGGACATCACGATTGCACAAATGCCTTCGGTCTTACCCGGATAGAATGACTCATACGAATGCCTTGGTCTTAGCCGGATATTGTGACAGCCAAAATTGACCCTAGTCGGGAAGTGGTTTGGGACCACTAAACCGAGTCACCGAAATGTTTGAACGTAATATTTATTGTCTAGAATATGTATTTACTGAATGTGTAAAAATTTCAAGCTTCGGTTTAGTCGATTGCATGTGAATTCAGTTAGTAGGACTTGTATGTCACTTTTGAAAATGATAGGCTAATCTATAAGGACCTAATAGTACATGTAGTCAAAGGAGGACTTGCATGTCAAAATCCCCCCAAGTGCTAGTGGCCGGCCATGACAAGGAAGCATGGGCAAGACATGTCATGAAACATGTTGGGTGAGTGGTTTATGTTGAAATAAATAAAATAAGGTGCATGAGTAAAAAAAAAAGTGTGTGTGTGAAGGCTTTCCCTTCCCCTCCCCATTGCCGTGCAAGTGAGAAAGAAAAACAAAAAAAAAAGCTTTGTTCATCTTTTTTCCATCCTTTTGGCCGAAAATCTCAAGGAGAAGAAAGGGTCCTTGCTCATGGTTGGTTTGGAATAGGTTGGCCATCCTTGTAGCTAGATTAAGGTATGTTTAATATGGTGCCATGAGATTCATGCATGTTCTTAGTTGCTAGTTTTAGTTCTAATTAGTCCATGATTCAAAACCTTGCTATGTCATGGGGATGATAGTATGAAATGAAAATTTGAGATAAGTAAGGTTAAATTTGATTTGGTAAAATCGGCCATATGGGTGTATATGTTTGTAAAATATATTTTCTTTGTTAACTCCTTACAATCGGTTGTAGGAGTATTATTGGCTTATAAGGTTGAGTTGATTCATGATGTTGTATGTTAGGATTAAAATACTTGAGACTAGATTAGCTTAATGGTGACCATGCATTCGACCTTGAAGCATTAAACAAAGGTTGGTTGAGATTTTGATATTTTGAACAAAGATAGTTGTGAAATGGGGTGAAAACCATTAAGTTATACACATAAAAATCCAGCAAGAAGATTAAACTACTAAATGTATTCATTTTAGATCAAGACATCAAAGAGGAGAACCAAGCAAAGGCAAAGCGAAGATAATCGAGTAGTAGATTGGGAATCATTTCATCCGATATAAGGTAAGTCATTAAGCACTTATTTGTACTAATTTAAAGGGTCGTAATGTCTAAGTAATGATGCTGAATGGAATGGTAGAATATATATATAAACATGTATGTATGTGGTGATAAAATATTGAATTGAAAGAAAAGAGGTGAGATGTATTGAATGATCGGTTCGGCACTAAGTGTGCGGGTGTAAACATTTATAATCACAAATTGGCACTAAGTGTGCGGGTTCAAATTATACAGCACTAAGTGTGCAAGTTTGATTATATAGCACTAAGTGTGCGAGTTCGACTATTAAGCACTAAGTGTGCGGGCTTATTGCACATCCTCTAATAAACGTACATGTTCTACGTGCGCGGCCTTACCGAGTCAATCATGGACAGCGGTACGAGTAAACACCTTGAGCTCATGAGGAATGGACATTTTATTTATATTTGGAATTTTGGTTTGGTAAGTCTTGATCTATGTGGTGATATTGCTCGAAAATAAATGCATGCAATGTCATATGGCGTAATGTATGAAATATCAAGTAGGGCTTGGTATGTGACCAAACCGAAATGCCTAAAGAATTATAGTACCGTTTGGGGTGTGGATGGAGGATTTTAATCCCGCCTTAATTATTTTCTTTTATGGTATATTATTACTGAACGGCAATATAATGCTTATGGCTTACTGAGTTATATACTCACCGGTGTTTGCTTGTCGCCATTTTAGGTTTCTCGGACTCGTCCTTTTTGCGTGCTCGTGATCGTCATTGGAGTCATCACACCGCTATCAACTTTTGGTATCTTTTTGTGTAGTCGGTTTAGGAGAACATTTTGGCATGTATAGGCTAATATGCTTTGTTGAACTTTGGTATGTAAACTTTTAGCCATGCGAAAATAGCATAAATGCTCGGTTGGATTTAGTTCTCCAATGTTAAGTCACAAGTCTTGGTAATTGATTTCCATGCCTTATGCCATGGTTGATTATTTTGGTATTAAAATGCATGTTATGGCAATAGTGTAGTAGGGAGATGTTGGATAATGATTAGCCTCTGGTATGGCTAGTCATGATCATGATTTGTGACATGTATGATGAATCACTAGTTAGATCAAAGGAAATCATGAAATAGGCATAGTTGCTTTAGTGACAGGTGCTGGCAGCAGCAGTAACGTCAGATTGAAAAATCACTAAAAATAGTAGGAATGGTATTAAATAGTAAATAAATTATGTAAATGTACCTTGATGAATCTACTTTTATATAGAAGAAACGAAATGGTCATATGAGTTATAAGTTAACAGATATTAAAGTTCTTGTAAAACAGGGCCAGAACGGTTTCTGGATCCCCTGTCCTGACTTTGGAAAATCATTTTAAATTAACCAGAGATAATTAGGAGTCATGCCATATATGTAGATTCCTCTCTGAGTTTAGTTTCTATAGAAACAAACGGCATCAGTATTGAAGCCCTGTACAGGAGATATCCAATTCGTAATGCTCAAAGGTCAGTGTAGTCGATCCCTGCAACAGGGGAGACTTTAACTAATAAACTGTACCAATTGGCTCGACCAAAATTCTAGAAAAAATATGTAGATGGAAATATGAGTCTAGTTTCATGGAAAATTTGCGAAACTGATTTTCGAGTTGTAAAACTCAAGTTATGAATTTTGGAGCGACTAGTACACAGATTGGCAGCTTGTCTGGAAACTCTCAATAAGTGGGTTGAAGTCTGTTAACACCTCGTGTTCGACTCCGGCGACGGTCTCGGGTTCGGGGTGTTACATTTTTATTGGTATCAGAGCTATGGTTTAGTCGGTTCTAGGACTACCATAGCGCGTATGAGTCTAGCTATACATGCCTTAATGTTAATGTTTAAATGTGTGATGACTTCTGACGGTTAAAATTTTTGTTTTGATTAGTAAATGGATCCCGGTGTAGAGAGAACCTTGGCGGATGACGTTGAAAGTGTAGCGGCTGCTCCTGCACAAGGGACGCCGCCTGTTGAACCTCAGTCATCTGCGAATAATCAAGGTGAGGAGGCAAAACAAGCCTTCTTTACCATGATGAATGAGTGGGTAGCGCAATACGCCCGAACCAATCCGGCTGTCCAACAATTCCCGAATTTAAATAATCCACCCAAGGGCCCAGTAATGCCATCAGTTACTGATCCTATGAGGCCGAGTAAGCCACCTGTAGACTTGATTAGAAAGCGCGGGGCTGAGGAGTTTAAGGCCATAGTTACTGATGATGCCGAAAGAGCCGAGTTCTGGCTTGATAACACCATTCGGGTGTTTGATGAACTGTCATGCACACCCGATGAATGTCTAAAGTGTGCTATATCCTTGTTGCGAGACTCAGCTTACTATTGGTGGAGGACTTTGATCTCCATAGTCCCAAGCGAAGCGAGTTACTTGGGATTTCTTTCAAATGTAATTTCAAAGAAGTATATTAGTCAACGGTTCATCGATCAAAAGCGTAAGGAATTCTTGGAACTCAAGCAAGGCCGTATGACAAGATTCTGAATACTGAACATGAGTTCGTAAGACTTAGTCGGTATGCTCGGGAGTGTGTGGCCGATGAGGTTGCTATGTGCAAAAGATTTGAAGAAGGATTGAATGAAGATTTAAAACTACTAGTGGGTATTTTGGAGATAAAGGAGTTCGTGACGCTGGTCGAACGAGCTCGCAAGGCGGAAGAACTTGGAAAGGAGAAGAAGAAGGCTGAATTTGAAGCTAAAGACTATCGTAAGAGATCGATGGGTAAAGCTCCGTTCGATCGTAAAGAAGTTCGGGGAGGACACTAATAAATCGAGGACGACTGCAGGAATTTCCATTAGAGCACGACCATCGACGGACTCCGAGCTACTTGGTGGCTAGTGTGGGCAATAATCGTCAAGAGAGACCCAATGCCCCAATGTGGAAGACGACACCTAGGTGAATGTTGGGGTAAGTCTGCTTAACTGCTCATTACGGATGTGGTTCAAGGACCACTTCATTAGAGATTGCACGGAGCTAGATGAGAAGAATAAGATGCAAGGTGCAAGATCGAGTGGGGCGACAGCCAGAGGTAGACCCCGAGGATTTCAGGGAGGTAGGGGTGGTAATCGAGAGAGAGCCACCGATACAAATTGCTCGATCCGAGACTCGTGCTCTGCTAGAGCATATGCCATCCGCGCACGAGAGGAGGCATCCTCCCCGACGTTATCACCGGTACTTTTACTCTCTTTGATACTAGTGTGATTGCATTGATTGACCCCGGCTCTACTCATTCATATGTATGTGAAACTTTAGCATCCAAGAAGACTCTACCGTTGAGTCTCATCGAGTTCGTAATTCGAGTGTCAAACCCTTTGGGTCAATACGCATTCGTTGATAAAGTGTGCAAGAGATGCCCCTAATAATTCGAGAACTCTGCTTTCCTACCGATCCGATGCTTCTACCATTTGATGAATTCGATGTTATTCTTGGTATGGATTGGTGACCAGTACATGATGCAAAGGTGGATCGCAAAAGGAAAACCATTGATTTGAGGAGTGCAAATAATGAGGTAGTCCGAGTCGAGTCTCTTCGATTTAAAAGGAGTGCCGCGATAATATCTTCTATGACCGCTTCGGAGATATGTGAAAAAGGGTGTGAAACATACCTTGCGTATGTGCTTGAAAGTAAAGAGACGGAAAAGAAACTCGAATCGGTACCAAAGTGGTTTGTGAGTATTCGGATGTTTTTCCGAGGAGTTACCGGATTGCCACCGGTTCGAGAAGTGGAATTCGCATCGGTTGTACCGGTACTACGCCGATCTCAATAGCTCCGTGTTGTATAGCATTAACGGAGTTAAAGGAATTGAAGGTCCAATTGCAAGAATTGACGGATAGGGGTTTCGCCGACCGAGTTTTTCTCCATGGGCGCACAAGATTGTTTGTGAAAAAGAAGGACGGAAGCATGAGGTTGTGCATCGACTATCGTCAACTCAATAAAGTGACGATAAAGAATAAATATCCGTTGCCACGAATTGACGATTTGTTTGATCAATTAAAGGGAGCCTCGGTGTTTTCAAAGATAGATTTGAGGTCGGGTACTATCGGTTGAGGGTCCGAGAATCGGACATACCAAAACCGCTTTTAGAACGAGGTACGGTCACTACTGAATTCTTGGTGATGCCGTTTGGGCTCACTAATGCCCTACGGTGTTTATGGATTTAATGAATAGAATTTTCAGGCCATACTTGGATCGGTTTGTAGTTGTATTTATCGATGACATTTTGGTCTATTCGAGAGATGAAACTGAACATGCTAAACACCTGAGGCTAGTGTTGCTAATCTTACGAGATAAGCAGTTATACGCAAAGTTCAGTAAATGTGAATTTTGGTTGAAAGAGGTTAGCTTTTTGGGGCACGTGATGTCCGCATCGGGTGTCAGGGTGGACCCGAACAAAATTTCGGCCATAGTCGATTGGAAACCACCAAGGAATGTTACCGAAATTAGGAGCTTTTTGGGGCTTGCCGGTTATTACCGACGATTTGTAAAAGGTTTCTCGACGATAGCCACGCCAATGACGAAGCTACTCCAAAAGGATGTTAAGTTCGAATGGACGGAGAAATGTCAGAAAAGTTTCGATCAACTGAAAGCTTATTTGACTGAAGCCCCAATTCTAGTGCAACCCGAATCGGGCAAAGAGTTTGTCATTTATAGTGACGCATCCCTACTTGGGTTGGGTTGCGTATTGATGCAAGAAGGGCGAGTTGTGGCCTATGCGTCGAGACAATTAAAGCCACATGAGAAAAATTATCCGACCCATGATCTCGAATTGGCTGCCATCGTATTCGCCTTAAAGATATGGCGACATTACTTATTTGGTGAGAAGTGCCATGTGTATTCGGATCACAAAAGTCTCAAATATTTGATGACTCAAAGAGACTTAAATCTGCGACAAAGACGTTGGCTCGAGTGTTAAAGGATTATGAGTTGGTCATTGACTATCACCCGAAAGGCTAATGTGGTTGCGGATGCCTTAAGTCGTAAATCACTATTTGCATTGCGAACGATGAATGTACACTTGTGCATTTTCTACCCGACAATGTGTTAGTAGCTGAATTGAAAGCCAAACCATTATTGATACGTCAAATTCGTGAAGCTCGTAAAGTCGACGATGAGTTGGTTGCAAAACGGGATGAGTGTGTTCAACAAGGAATCGAATTTCAGATTGACGACCATGATTGCTTGACGTTCAAGGGTCGATTATGTATTCCAAGGAATTGAACTTGTTTCGATGATTTTGAACGAGGCTCACGAGAGTCGAATGTCAATCCACCCGGGAGTACGAAAATGTACAACGACACGAAACACCGCTTTGGTGGCATGGTATGAAACGAGACATTTCCAACCTTGTTTCAAGTGCTTAGTATGTCGCAAGTAAAGGCGAACATCAAGTGCCCACGGGTTTGCTTCACCAATCATGATACCGAATGGAAATGGGAACAAGTCACGATGGATTTTGTATCCGCTTGCCGTTGTCGGCAAGCAAGAAAGATGCAATTTGGGTCGTCATTGATAGATTGACTAAGTCGGCTCACTTTATCCCCGTCGTCGGATTTTTCATTGGATAAGCTAGCTGAATTGTATGTTTCTCGATTGTGAGATTACACGGGTACCGATTTCTATTGTGTCGGACAGAGATCCAAGATTCACCTCACGATTTTGGAAGAAATTGCAAGAAGCTTTGGGTACCAAGTCGCATTTTAGCACCGCTTTTCATCCCCAAACCGATGGTCAATCCGAGCGGATAATTCAGATACTTGAGGATATGTTGAGATGTTGCATCCTCGAGTTTAATGGTTCATGGGAACGGTATTTACCCTTGATTGAATTCGCTTACAACAATAGTTTTCAGTCAAGCATTAAGATGGCGCCTTACGAGGCTTTGTATGGTCGTAAATGCCGTACACCATTGTTTTGGACTGAGCTCGGTGAAAGCAAAATTTTCGGGGTGGATTTGATTAGAGATGCTGAGCAAAAAGTTCGAGTAATTCGTGAAAGTTTGAAGGTGCTTCGAATCGTCAGAAGTCGTACGCGGATTTAAAACGAAGAGATATTGAGTATCGTGGGGAGACAAAGTGTTTCTTAAGGTATCACCCTGGAAAAAGATACTCAGATTTGGCCGTAAGGGCAAATTGAGTCCGAGATTCATTGGGCCATATGAGATCTCCGAACGAGTCGGCCCAGTAGCGTATAGGTTGCTTTTACCCCCTGAACTCGAAAGGATCCACAACGTTTTCCATGTTTCGATGCTTCGACGTTACCGATCGCGATCCTTCACATGTAATAAACCCTCCGAGATTGAAATTCAAGCCGATATGAGTTATGAAGAAGAACCGATTCAGTATCCTAGCTCGTGAAGTGAAGGAGTTGCGAAACAAAAGGGTTCCGTTAGTAAAAGTGTTATGGCTCAAACACGGGATGGAAGAAGCTACTTGGGAACCCGAGAATTCTATGAAAGAGCGTTACCCAAACTGCTTCTACGGTAAGATTTCCGGGACGAAAATTCCTTAAGTGGGGGAGAGTTGTGACAGCCAAAATTGACCCTAGTCGGGAAGTGGTTTGGGACCACTAAACCGAAGTCACCGAAATGTTTGAACGTAATATTTATTGTCTAGAATATGTATTTACGAATGTGTAAAATTTCAAGCTTCGGTTTAGTCGATTGCATGTGAATTCAGTTAGTAGGACTTGTATGTCACTTTTGAAAATGATAGGCTAATCTATAAGGACCTAATAGTACATGTAGTCAAAAGGAGGACTTGCATGTCAAAATCCCCCAAGTGCTAGTGGCCGGCCATGACAAGGAAGCATGGGCAAGACATGTCATGAAACATGTTGGGTGAGTGGTTTATGTTGAAATAAATAAAATAAGGTGCATGAGTAAAAAAAAAGTGTGTGTGTGAAGGCTTTCCTCCCTCCCCATTGCCGTGCAAGTGAGAAAGAAAAACAAAAAAAAAGCTTTGTTCATCTTTTTTCCATCCTTTTGGCCGAAAATCTCAAGGGAGAAGAAAGGGTCCTTGCTCATGGTTGGTTTGGAATAGGTTGGCCATCCTTGTAGCTAGATTAAGGTATGTTTAATATGGTGCCATGAGATTCATGCATGTTCTTAGTTGCTAGTTTTAGTTCTAATTAGTCCATGATTCAAAACCTTGCTATGTCATGGGGATGATAGTATGAAATGAAAATTTGAGATAAGTAAGGTTAAATTTGATTTGGTAAAATCGGCCATATGGGTGTATATGTTTGTAAAAATATATTTTCTTTGTTAACTCCTTACAATCGGTTGTAGGAGTATTATTGGCTTATAAGGTTGAGTTGATTCATGATGTTGTATGTTAGGATTAAAATACTTGAGACTAGATTAGCTTAATGGTGACCATGCATTCGGCCTTGAAGCATTAAACAAAGGTTGGTTGAGATTTTGATATTTTGAACAAAGATAGTTGTGAAATGGGGTGAAAACCATTAAGTTATACACATAAAAATCCAGCAAGAAGATTAAACTACTAAATGTATTCATTTTAGATCAAGACATCAAAGAGGAGAACCAAGCAAAGGCAAAGCGAAGATAATCGAGTAGTAGATTGGGAATCATTTCATCCGATATAAGGTAAGTCATTAAGCACTTATTTGTACTAATTTAAAGGGTCGTAATGTCTAAGTAATGATGCTGAATGGAATGGTAGAATATATATATAAACATGTATGTATGTGGTGATAAAATATTGAATTGAAAGAAAAGAGGTGAGATGTATTGAATGATCGGTTCGGCACTAAGTGTGCGGTGTAAACATTTATAATCACAAATTGGCACTAAGTGTGCGGGTTCAAATTATACAGCACTAAGTGTGCAAGTTTGATTATATAGCACTAAGTGTGCGAAGTTCGACTATTAAGCACTAAGTGTGCGGGCTTATTGCACATCCTCTAATAAACGTACATGTTCTACGTCGCGGCCTTACCGAGTCAATCATGGACAGCGATGCGAGTAAACACCTTGAGCTCATGAGGAATGGACATTTTATTTATATTTGGAATTTTGGTTTGGTAAGTCTTGATCTATGTGGTGATATTGCTCAAAATAAATGCATGCAATGTCATATGGCGTAATGTATGAAATATCAAGTAGGGCTTGGTATGTGACCAAACCGAAATGCCTAAAGAATTATAGTACCGTTTGGGGTGTGGATGGAGGATTTTAATCCGCCTTAATTATTTTCTTTTATGGTATATTATTACTGAACGGCAATATAATGCTTATGGCTTACTGAGTTATATACTCACCCGGTGTTTGCTTGTCGCCATTTTAGGTTTCTGGACTCGTCCTTTTTATGCGTGCTCGTGATCGTCATTGAGTCATCACACCGCTATCAACTTTTGGTATCTTTTTGTGTAGTCGGTTTAGGAGAACATTTTGGCATGTATAGGCTAATATGCTTTGTTGAACTTTGGTATGTAAACTTTTAGCCATGCGAAAATAGCATAAATGCTCGGTTGGATTTAGTTCTCCAATGTTAAGTCACAAGTCTTGGTAATTCGATTTCCATGCCTTATGCCATGGTTGATTATTTTGGTATTAAAATGCATGTTATGGCAATAGTGTAGTAGGGAGATGTTGGATAATGATTAGCCTCTGGTATGGCTAGTCATGATCATGATTTGTGACATGTATGATGAATCACTAGTTAGATCAAAGGGAAATCATGAAATAGGCATAGTTGCTTTAGTGACAGGTGCTGGCAGCAGCAGTAACGTCAGATTGAAAAATCACTAAAAATAGTAGGAATGGTATTAAATAGTAAATAAATTATGTAAATGTACCTTGATGAATCTACTTTTATATAGAAGAAACGAAATGGTCATATGAGTTATAAGTTAACAGATATTAAAGTTCTTGTGAAACAGGGCCAGAACGGTTTCTGGATCCCCTGTCCCGACTTTGGAAAATCATTTTAAATTAACCAGAGATAATTAGGAGTCATGCCATATATGTGTAGATTCCTCTCTGAGTCTAGTTTCTATAGAAACAAACGGCATCAGTATTGAAGCCCTGTACAGGGAGATATCCAATTCGTAATGCTCAAAGGTCAGTGTAGTCGATCCCTGCAACAGGGGAGACTTTAACTAATAAACTGTACCAATTGGCTCGACCAAAAATTCTAGAAAAAAATATGTAGATTGAAATATGAGTCTAGTTTCATGGAAAATTTGCAAAACTGTTTTTCGAGTTGTAAAACTCAAGTTATGAATTTTGGAGCGACTAGTACACAGATTGGCAGCTTGTCTGGAAACTCTCAATAAGTGGGTTGAAGTCTGTTAACACCTCGTGTTCGACTCCGGCGACGGTCTCGGGTTCGGGGTGTTACAGATATAGCCACTAGCACCATTGCCTTCGGGTCTTAACCCAGTTATAATTTCCAGCATAATTGTCTTCGGGGCTTAGCCCGGATATCATTCAATTTCTCATGCACACATACATCAATAATCATTGGACATACATATTTCATTTTCGTTACTAAGGCTCAAACACAATTATAATCATTAGCATAATCGCCTTCGGGACTTAGCCCGGGTATCATTCGAATACTCATACACACATAAATCAATAATCAATACATCCATATTTCATTCCACATAATTCAATTAAGGTCACTTCTTGAGGACTTACCTCGGATGTTGTCGAACGACTTTTACGGCTATTCGATCACTTTTTCCTTCCCTTGTCCAATTGTGGCCCTCTAAGCTCTTGAGCTAATTCAAACAAATTCAATTTATTAAAACCTCATTGTGTTAGCTTATGGCGAATATGACAAGGAGTTTAAATGGTCATATGGCCACCCTTTAGCTTGAATACACAATGGTCATGCACATTTTATACTACATCAAGCAATTCAATACAATTCATTCGAGCATCAAGGAAAAGCTAAGGCCTTCAATAGGCTACCCAAGGCGAATATTCATGTCCATGTTGAGGCCAATTATGCACTTAATACCTCACAAAAACAGCATGCATTTTACTAGTTAATGCTTTGCATATTGTAGCTCAAAACTTATATTATAGCATCAAGCACTCATATGTGTGCTAGGCCGAATGTGCTTGCAATTTCACAATCATTCTTCAACATCTTCTTCTTTAAACAAACATATTCATCACTTAGTTCACAACCAAAACATCATGTGCAAACATATATATACATATATGAGCATGGCGAATTTCAAGGTGTCCATAGCCATCCAAAACACAAATTTTAACTAACATGCAAGAAGCATGAACCATGCTCATGAATGCATCATGGCGAATATGACAATCATGCCCTTTTCAACTTCAATCATGGTTAAACAAAAGAAAACTCAAAATCTTACTCATGAGTAGACAATCCATCATTGCATGCATCATCATCAAGCTTCACACTTAGCATGCAATGGCTTTATCACCATAACAACTTTGGCCAAATACCATTTCCATGGCATAACAAAGATTTGAGCCATGGCTAACATGCACATCAAGTTAGCAACCAAAACATGCATGAAACTCCTAACACAACCTCATACATACCTTAATCTTGATGCCAATTTAGCCAAATCACCTTCTAGATCTCTTCTAAACCAAGCATGAAGCAAAAATCCTCTTTCTTCCTCCTTATGATTTTCGGCCAAAAAGATGAGAAAGGATGAACACAACAAATTTTTTTTCTTCCTTCTTTCTCAACTCACGGCAAGGGGGGGATTACCACACTCACACACATTTTTTTTTCATTCTTTTCTTACCCATGCTTATTTGTTTATTATTTCTCCCTAATGCCCAACAAAACATGTTTCATGACATGTTTAGCCCATATCTCTTTGTCATGGCCGGCCATCACTTGTACAAAGGGGAATTTGACATGCAAGTCCATTATTTTGCATGCATGCTTTAATTAGTCATCACACATTTCCCCATCATACTTTCAAAGTTCACTACTAGGTCCTTTCTAGTGAAATTCACCTTTATAACTCTAAATCAATCATCAAAAAATGTCATACATGAATACACACATATTATAGGCATCGAAATAAATTTTAAATTATTTTTATACCTTGGTTTTGTGGTCCCGAGACCACCTTCCGACTAGGGTCAATTTTGGGCTGTCACAACTCTCCCCCACTTAAGAAATTTTCGTCCCCAAAAATCTTACCAGTAAATAGGTTTGGATATCGCTCTTTCATAGAGTTCTCGGTCTCCCAAGTAGCTTCTTCTATCCCGTGCTTGAGCCATAACACTTTTACTAGCGGAACCCGCTTGTTTCAAACTCTTTCACTTCGTGATAGGATACGAATCGGTTCTTCCTCATAACTCATATTAGCTTGAATTTCGATTTCGATGGACTAATCACGTGCGATGGATCGGATCTATAGCGTCGAAGCATCGAA
The DNA here is from genome assembly GCF_025698485.1 of Gossypium arboreum. Lineage (NCBI taxonomy): Eukaryota > Viridiplantae > Streptophyta > Magnoliopsida > Malvales > Malvaceae > Gossypium > Gossypium arboreum. Next base: position 63,193,504 of record NC_069079.1, on the reverse strand, counting down.
ACGTGAAAGACATCGTGAACCTTTTCGAGTTCGGGGCAAAATCAAACGATATGCCATCGGACCGACTCGCTCGGATATCTCATATGGCCCAACGAACCTCGGGCTCAACTTGCCCTTACTACCGAATCGAGTATCTTTTCCAAGGCGATACCTTGAGAAACACTTTATCACCCACCGATACTCGATATCCTTACGCTTTAGGTCCGCGTCGACTTCCGACGATCGGAGGCTATCTTCGACTTTCACGGATTACTTTCACTTTCTGTTCAGCATCTCTAATCAAATCCACCCCGAAAATCTTGCTTTCACCAAGCTCAGTCCAAATCAATGGTGTACGGCATTTACGACCGTACAAGGCCTCGTAGGGTGCCATCTTAATACTTGATTGAAAGCCGTTGTTGTAAGTGAATTCAATCAACGGAAAATACCGTTCCCATGAACCACTAAACTCGAGGACACAACATCTTAACATATCCTCAAGTATCCAAATTATCCACTCGGATTGACCATCGGTTTGGGGGTGAAAGGCGGTGCTGAAATGCAACTTGGTACCCAAAACTTCTTGCAACTTTTTCCAAAATCGCGAGGTAAATCTCGGATCTCTATTCGACACGATGGAAATAGGCACCCCGTGTAATCTCACAACCGAGAAATGTACGATTCGCTAATTTGTCCATTGAAAAATCCGTGCGTCGACGGGACAAAGTGAGCGACTTAGTCAATCGATCTACCACGACCCAAACCGCATCCTTCTTACTGCGACAATGGCGGTCCGGATACAAAGTCCATTGTGACTCGATCCCATTTCCACTCGGGTATCGTGATTGGTGAAGTAATCTCAAGGCACCGATGTTCCGCTTTCACTTGTTGACATATTAAACATCTCAAACAAAGTCGGAGATGTCTCGCTTCATACCATGCCACCAAAACCGACGTTTCAAATCATTGTACATCTTCGTACTCCCGGGTGGATTGCCCTTCGCTACAATGGGCTTCATTCAGAATTATCGAAATGAGTTCAATTCTTTGGAACACACAGACGACTTTTGAACCTCCAACAATCGTCATCATCGATTTGAAATTCGAGTCCTTGTTCGAACACACTCACCCCGTTTGTAGCCAACTCGTCGTCGACTTTCTCGAGCTTCTCGAATTTGAGGTATCAATAGTGGTTTGGCTTTCAAGTCACTACTAACACACTATCGGATCGAATGATAAGTGCACGTTCATCGCCGTAAGCGAATAATGATTTACGACTCAAGGCATCCGCAACCACATTCACCTTTCCGGGGTGATAGTCAATGACCACTCATAATCCTTTAACAGTTCAAGCCAACGTCTTTGTCGCAGATTTAAGTCTCTTTGGGTCATCAAATATTTGAGACTTTTGTGATCCGAAGTACACATGGCACCTTTCACCAAATAAGTAATGTCGCCAAATCTTTAAAGGCGAACACGATGGCGCCAATTCGAGATCATGGGTCGGATAATTTTTTCTTGTGTGGCTTCAATTGCCTCGACGATAGGCCACAACTCGATCTTCTTGCATCAATACGCAACCTAACCCAAGGAGGGAGGCGTCACTTTAGATGACAAACTCTTTGCCGATTCGGTTGCACTAGAATTGGGGCTTCACCAAATAAGTCTTCGATTGATCGAAACTTTTTGGCATTTCTCCGTCCATTCGAACTTAACATCCTTTTTGGAGTAACCGTCATCGGCGTGGCTATCGTTGAGAAACCTTTACAAATCGTCGGTAATAACCGCAAGCCCCAAAAGCTCCGAACCTCAAGAATATTTCTGAGGCTTCCAATTAAGTATGGCTGAAATTTTATTCTGTCGACTCGAATACCCGATCAGAATACCACATGACCCAAGAAGCTAACCTCTCTTAACCGAACTCACCCTTGTCAACTTAGCATATAATTGCTTATTCCGTAAAATTTGCAGCACTAACCGCAGTGTTCAAAGATGTTCGATCTCATTTCTTGAATAGACCAAGATGTCATCAATGAACACGACTATGAATCGATCCAAATATGGTCCGAAGATCCGATTCATTAAATCCATAAATACCGCGAGGGCATTAGTGAGCCCAAACGGCATCACTAGGAACTCATAGTGACCATATCTCGCTCAAGGCGCCTTGGGTACGTCCAAATCTCGGATTCGCAATTGATAATAGCCCAATCTCAAATCTATTTTCGAGAACACCGAGGCTCCCTTCAGCTTGATCGAACAAGTCATCGATACGTGGTAACGGATATTTGTTCTTTATCGCCGCTTTATTAAGTCGACGATAGTCGATGCACAACCGCATGGTTCCATCCTTCTTCTTCACGAACAACACCGGCGCACCCCAAGGCGAGAAACTCGGCGAGCAAAACCTCTATCCACCAATTCTTGCAACCGAGCTTTCAACTCCTTTAATTCCGTTGGTGCCATACGATACGGAGCTATCGAAATTGAGTGGTACCGGTACCAATTCGATGCCAAATTCTATTTCCGAACAGTGGTAAACCCGCAATTCTTCAGGAAAACATCCGGTATTCACAAACCACGCGCGAGATTCGGGTTTCCTATCGATTCCTTGTCATCGAGCACATACGCAAGGTATGTTTCGCACCCTTTTCTTACATATTTCCGCCAACATTGCTGATATTACACCGGCAACCCTTTAAGTCCGTAGACTCGACCGGATTATCTCGTTATTCGCAAGACCTCAAATCGATAGTCTTGCTTTTGCAATTTACGACCGCATCGTGCATGGTCAACCCATCCAAACCAAGAATAACGTCGAATTCATCGAACGGCAAAAGCATCAAGTCCGCCGGGAAACAAGAACCTCGGAACACTAGGGGACTTTTCTTGCACACTTTGTTGACAAGCACGTAATGACCCAAGGGTTTGACACCGAATTACAAACTCGAGAGACTCAATAGGCAAAGTCTTCTCGGATGCTAAGGTTTCACATATATAAGATTGAGTAGAACCAGAGTCAATCAAAGCAATCACATTAGTATTGAAAAGAGTGAAAGCACCGGTAATGACATCTGGAGAGGCAGCATCCTCGCGTGCGCGTATGGCATAAGTCCTCGCAGGAGCACGAGCCTCAGATCTGATGGTAGCATCTCTAAATCCTCTCTGACCGCCACTGACATTGCCCATATTTCTAGGTGGCCTACCTCGAGCAGTGGTAGCACCCGGGTTTCCACTCTGACTCACATTCTGTTCAAGCATCCTCGGGCAATCCTTCATAAAGTGGTCGGCCGATCCACACTTATAGTAGGAGCGATCACGAAACCAACAGCTCCCCAAATGCCATTTGCCACAATGTTGACACTCGCCTCTCTCGTGATCATTTCCACCACTGGCGATCGAAGTGACTCGTGTGGTCACAGGGGGTCGATCGCGTCCTCGTCTAGAAAAGCCCAAAGCGCCTCTAGACCGGTTCACATCATCTCGAAATCTCTTCGATGCCTGTTGAAGAGACTTTCCCGAGGACCTCTTTCGGAATTCTCCAGTTCCCACATCAGCTTTTTGTTTCTCCTTCCTAAGCTCTTCGGCTTTACAAGCTCGCTCAACAAGTACTACGAACTCTCGTATTTCGAGAATGCCAACGAACATCCTTATATCATCATTCAGCCCATCCTCGAAGCGTTTACACATAATAGCTTCGGATGAAATGCATTCTCGCGCGTATCGGCTAAGCCTCACAAATTTTCGTTCATAGTCGGTAACCGACATAGAACCTTGCTTAAGATCAAGAAATTCCCTTCGCTTTTGGTCGATGAATCTCTGACTGATATACTTTTTTTTCGAACTCGGTTTGAAAGAATTCCCAAGTCACTTGCTCTCTAGGCACCACAGAAGTCAGAGTACTCCACCAATAGTAGGCGGAATCACGTAGCAAGGAGATGGTACACTTTAAGCACTCATCGGTGTACAAGATAGCTCATCGAGCACCGGATAGTGTTGTCCAACCAAAATTCAGCTCGTTGGCATCATCATCATCCGTAGCTTTAAATTCAGTGGCCCCATGTTTTCAATCCTATCGACTGGGGCTTACTTGACCTTATTTGGTCGATTCTGGGAGGTATTGTAGGTCTTGGGGTTGCATTTGTCGGGAATGGAGGTTGTGGAACAGTAGTGTTAGTTCGAATGTATTGGTTAAACCATTCGTTCATCACACTATAAAAGGCTTGCCTAGCCTCATCATTTGGATTGCTAGCCATAGGTTGAGAGTCCGCCGGCGCTGTCCCTTGTGCGGGAGTAGGCGCCACACTCTCCCCATCATCAACTATTGCTCGGTTGGGATCGGGATCCATTGCTATAAACAAACTCAAAGTCAAATTGTCAGAAATCACCACACTATCGATTCATCATTTAATGGCATGTATAGCTAGACCCCAAACACCTCACGGTAGTCCTAGAATCGACTAAACCTGGCTCTGATACCAATAAAATTGTAACACCCCGATCCCGAGACCATCACCGGTGTCGGACACGAGGGGTTAACAAGTCAAGTCCACATATTTTGCCCACCAATTTGACATTTCCAGTCGGGCTGGAAAACTGCGTCACTGTCGCCTTAAAAATCATATCTCGAGTTTCAAAACTCAGAAACTGGTTTCGTAAATTTTTCCTGAATTTAGACTCATATATCCATCCATGGATTTATTTCTAGAATTTTTGGTCGGGCCAATTGGTACAGTTTATTAGTTAAAGTCACCCCTGTTACAGGGATCGACTGCTCTGACCTTCGCGCGTTACAACTTGAATATCTCTCTGTACAGGGCTTTAATACTGGTGCCGTTTGTTTCTAATGAAACTAGACTCAAAATGGAATCTGCACATATAAGGCATGACTCCTAATTCTTTCTGGATAATTTATAGTAAATTTTTAAATTTGCGACAGGGGACCCAGAAACCATTCTGGCCCTGTCTCACAATAGCTTTAATATCTCTTAACAAGTAACTCCTATGACCATTTCGTTTCTTCCATATGAAAATAGACTCATCAAGGTTCATTTACATAGCTGATTCACTATTTAATACCATTCCTACAAATTTTGGTGATTTTTCACATTCACGTTACTGCAGCTGGCAGCATCTGTTTTAAGGTAGGTCTTACCTATTTTGTAGTCTCCATGAACCAACTAGTCTTGCCATACATAGGTCCACATATGATCATTTTAACCATGCCAATGGCTGATCATGTGACCAACATTCCCATTTCCAATTCATAGTCACATCATGACACCATATATATATATACAAACCGCAAATAGTCTAAGTTCATTCTTCACTTTTACGAGCCGTTTTGCATGGCCGTACACATATACATCACCACATTTTTAAACCAACAAGGGTAGTCCTATACATGCCATTTCAAAGTTCAACCAAAATTTATACCAAAATAGAGGCGTTGATAGTGTGGATGACTTCGACTTTAATGATCCCGAATCCGATTGCTATCGAGCAAAATCTATAAGACAGAGAGCCAAAGCAACGGGTAAGCATTTTTATGCTTAGTAAGTCTCAAGGAATAAAATCAGCTTTAATTAAAGCATTACATTCTCATAACCAAATACATCATTTCACTAATACACATTCACATAATCATACTTACTTCACCACCCCAACTCTTAGGTTCATACACAAATAACGGCTTCGTTAAGGCCGATAACTCGTTCCATCATAGGAGCGGATATGCATACGCTCTACTCCTAGCGCATAAGCACACACCACACTTACCTTGTTATTGGGAAATTTCACAAGTGTATTAGCTGAAATTTTCCAGCAAGCTTATAATTTTCAAATCACATACCTTGAGCTTAACCGGATATAGCTACTGTTCAAACGCCTTGGGACATAGCCCGTTATGGTAACCCGCACCAAGGCCTCACGGACTTAACCCGGATATCACGATTGCACAAATGCCTTGGTCTTAGCCGGATAGAATGACTCGCATTTAATGCCTTGGTCTTAGCCCGGATATAGCCACTAGCACCATTGCCTTGGTCTTAACCCGGTTATAATTTCCAGCATAATTGTCTTGGGCTTAGCCCGGATATCATTCAATTTCTCATGCACACATACATCAATAATCATTGGACATACATATTTCATTTTCGTTACTAAGGCTCAAACACAATTATAATCATTAGCATAATCGCCTTCGGGACTTAGCCCGGTATCATTCAATACTCATACACACATAAATCAATAATCAATACATCCATATTTCATTCCACATAATTCAATTAAGGTCACTTCTTGAGGACTTACCTCGGATGTTGTCGAACGGCTTTTACGGCTATTCGATCACTTTTTTCCTTCCCCTTGTCCAATTGTGGCCCTCTAAGCTCTTGAGCTAATTCAAACAAATTCAATTTATTAAAACCTCATTGTGCTAGCTTATGGCGAATATGACAAGGAGTTTAAATGGTCATATGGCCACCCTTTAGCTTGAATACACAATGGTCATGCACATTTTATACTACATCAAGCAATTCAATACAATTCATTCGAGCATCAAGGAAAAGCTAAGGCCTTCAATAGGCTACCCAAGGCGAATATTCATGTCCATGTTGAGGCCAATTATGCACTTAATACCTCACAAAAACAGCATGCATTTTACTAGTTAATGCTTTGCATATTGTAGCTCAAAACTTATATTATAGCATCAAGCACTCATATGTGTGCTAGGCGAATGTGCTTGCAATTTCACAATCATTCTTCAACATCTTCTTCTTTAAACAAACATATTCATCACTTAGTTCACAACCAAAACATCATGTGCAAACATATATATACATATATGAGCATGGCCGAATTTCAAGGTGTCCATAGCCATCCAAAACACAAATTTTAACTAACATGCAAGAAGCATGAACCATGCTCATGAATGCATCATGGCGAATATGACAATCATGCCCTTTTCAACTTCAATCATGGTTAAACAAAAGAAAACTCAAAATCTTACTCATGAGTAGACAATCCATCATTGCATGCATCATCATCAAGCTTCACACTTAGCATGCAATGGCTTTATCACCATAACAACTTTGGCCAAATACCATTTCCATGGCATAACAAAGATTTGAGCCATGGCTAACATGCACATCAAGTTAGCAACCAAAACATGCATGAAACTCCTAACACAACCTCATACATACCTTAATCTTGATGCCAATTTAGCCAAATCACCTTCTAGATCTCTTCTAAACCAAGCATGAAGCAAAAATCCTCTTTCTTCCTCCTTATGATTTCGGCCAAAAGATGAGAAAGGATGAACACAACAAATTTTTTTCTTCCTTCTTTCTCAACTCACGGCAAGGGGGGGATTACCACACTCACACACATTTTTTTTTTCATTCTTTTCTTACCCATGCTTATTTGTTTATTATTTCTCCCTAATGCCCAACAAAACATGTTTCATGACATGTTTAGCCCATATCTCTTTGTCATGGCCGCCATCACTTGTACAAAGGGAATTTGACATGTAAGTCCATTATTTTGCATGCATGCTTTAATTAGTCATCACACATTTCCCCATCATACTTTCAAAGTTCACTACTAGGTCCTTTCTAGTGAAATTCACCTTTATAACACTAAATCAATCATCAAAAAATGTCATACATGAATACACACATATTATAGGCATCGAAATAAATTTTAAATTATTTTTATGCCTCGGTTTTGTGGTCCCGAGACCACCTTCCGACTAGGGTCAATTTTGGGCTGTCACATACCATGAAAGCATTTGTGTTGATAACTAAAATTTTATGGAAGAAAATAAGTCTTAGATGGGTAATAAACAACTTTTGTGAAGGGATTTCTCATGAAAACCCTATTAGGGACTATTTTGTATAAGTTGTAAAATAGATGATAAATGTGTGAAATAGTAAAAAATTTGGATTTCTATAAGAGTAAAAAGGGTTCGTCTAGGCTTATTATATGAAGAAGTCCGATAAAAATTGATTTTCGAGCATAGGGGTAAAATGGTCATTTTGTAAAAGTCTAAGGGCAAAATAGTTATTTTGCCCAATCATGAAATTTGAGTGTATAAATCGATGTGCTGATGAAATAAATGAATTTTATTAGATTAGGTCAAGAGAAACGTGATTCGGGTCTTGATCGGGGTAAGAATAAAGTTTACGAGGATTAAGCTCGTATTCATCATTTTGTATCGAGGTAAGTACATATGTAAATAATGTGTTAACAAAACTTACTTAAAAATACCTGGATGATATACATGCGCAATTAGCTTATTGTGGTTATTTATCTAAAGTTTAAATTGTTGCCATGAATGTATAAATGACATGTTCTTCGAGTATAATACGTTGCGAGCAAAGGCGATGCTATTCGGTTAAACATGAAATCCCGTTGAACCCTGGATATAGCATAGGATACGAAGGGCATGTCATGAAAATTATGTGGTCTGAACTCATGAGTTGAGTCTGAGTTCATGAGATGAATTTTATAGGTAGCGTGGGTCCGGGTACTAACTTTGTGCACAGGCCCATGAGTGGCTCAATGAGCGAACGTTACATAATAGCCATTGGGTGTAACAGCTCGTTTTTAGGGTTAATCGAAACAGTGGTTTCGAGGCCACCAAATCCGACGAGTAGGTTTGTAAATATTATATTTAATATTTACGAGTTAATTGTGATTTCAAAAATGTTTTTGATATTGTGATTTTTGTTTTATAAGCGATTTATTAAATTCAAGTGGTATGACCCTAAGGTTAAGTGGTTTTAGAAAACAAGGTATCTGAACCTTGTTTCTATAAACCAAGTCGTAAATATTTTTATAAATATTTATGGAGTGGCAATAAGATGGTACTAAAGTTTTGTTGAAAAATTTTATCGTTTCGATAGTAAATTAAGCAAAAAGGACTAAATCGCGTAAAGTTTAAAACTTTTGTCCTATTAGTTAAGGTGTCTAATAGCTATGGTTTATTAAAGTGAAAGTCCTTATAAGGATATTAGACCATTTTTGTGTTAATGGAGGATAGTGGAAGGGTAGTTGGAGTAGTTTTAAATGTTTTTGAAGGTTAATATTGTAAATAGCTAATAAGTGTTTTAATAAATAAAACAAAATAAAAATTTGGCTTCATTCTCATCATCTATTGCCGAAAGTTAAAAGAAAAAGAAGCCATTGAAGCTTCAAAGTATTCGGCCATTGCATGTTAAATTGGTAAGTCCATTTTGACTCGGTTTTTAGTGATTTTTACGTTTTTGAGATCGTTGCTTCGTAATCTAGCTAGCCTATACCTCCGATTTTAAAATTGTTAAAGTATTTGAGTGATGCCATTATTAAATGTTTGAGTATCTTGATGTTTAATGATAGAAAATAATCTTTGATGTTAGATTAATGAGTTTTGTTAAGTGAATTTTGGTAAAAATGTCAATTTTGGATTAAATTGTAAAGAAGTTGAAATATTAGGGGCAAAAATATAATTTTGCCATAAAGTGAATTATGGGCTGTTTTGATATTGTGAACATTCAGCTAAGCTTAATTCTGGTTAAAAATGGTTCAATTGCATGTTTTGAGCTCAGAGACTAAATTGAATAAAAGTAAAACTTTAGGGCCAATTTTGTAAAAATATCAAAAATGACCAAATTGTATGAAATGAAACGTTTTACTGTCTAAATTGATATATTGAATGAAATTATTAATTTAGATCAAGATCGGGTGGAAAATCAAAGAAAATGAAAAAATTACCAAAATGCCCCTAAATTTTGGTATCTGTACAATTTAGCCAGGTAAGTTCGTATGCAATAAGCATTGTTAAATTTATGCTTCTAATGCTTTAATATTGTATAAATTTTATATACATGAATATTTTAATGTCTGACGATATATCGACTAAATGTGGCACTTAGTGTGCGGGCAATCAAATATGGCACTCAGTGTACGAAATATTGAGAATGCCACTTAGTGTGCAAGATATTGAGAATGACACTGAGTGTGCAAAATATTGAATGATTCAAAGGGAAATTATAAAGTGATTGAATGATTAAATCGAGCAAATTGAATAGGTATACATGCTATATTATGTGAATTGTTTATGAGACGACTTTATAATGGTGATATTCGGGCTTTGAGCCTAGTAAGCCTTGTGTTTTCTTTTTCTTATGTTTATAGATTTTTGGAGATTTGCTTGGGTTGGAAGTCAATGGAGATCGTATCTCACTATCCGGTTATTGATTTACGGTATTTTTACACTTCGGAGCTTGGTTTATGGCATGTATAGGCCAGTGTTAAGAAGATATGTCTTGAATTATGATTTTGGCCATGTGATTTGGCTTGTAAATGTTGGTGTGTATTGGCCATTTAAGTTGGCCTAAAGTATGTGTTTGATAAATGACATACATGATGATATAATGCTTTTGTGTTGGCATAGTTTAGTATGAAGTATAGATGATGAATTGATATGTTTGAGAAGCATGATTTAGGTGATGATAGATTGAGAAAAATGCATAAGGAAGATAGGTAAAATTATTAATAATGATATGTTGCTTTGGATATGTTTAAGGTTGAGTTTTGAGCAGTGCTTTGGATTGTGATATAATGGCTTGATTTGTATATGAATTTGGCATGTTGTGATTGCTTATGTGTGTATTGAAATGGCATGAAGTGTGGTGTTTAGGTATGCTTGTGGAGGGTGAGAAATGTGGCTTTATCCAAGCCTATTTTCACTCCACACAGTCGAGCACACGGGCGTGTGGCTCGACTGTGTGTGACACATGGCCTTGGAACACGGCCGTGTGTCTCCTGGGGTAGCCCTTCGAATTAAAGTCAGTATACCCTCCAATTTTGACACGGCCTAGCACACAGCCTGAACACTGGCGTGTGAAGGGAACATGAGCTGGACACATGGGCGTGTGATCAAGCCAGTATGTATGCCCTCTTTGGCCATGGTTTAGTTACACGGGTGTGTCTGAGACCATGTGAGGCACACGGCCTGTTCACACGGGCGTGTGACCCATGCAGTGAGGAAAATTTTCTAAGTTTTGTAAAATTTTCTCGAGTTATTAGTTTAGTCTCGAACCTCTTTTAAGCATGTTTTAATGTATCGTAAAACCTTATAAGGGACAATATGGATGAATGTATAAAAGTTTTAAATTGTATGCAAGTTTGTTATGAAATATGACTGAATGATTCGATGTAAGTCCGGTAATGCCTCGTGCCCTGTTCCAGTGTCAGTTACAGGTAAGGGGTGTTACATGGGGTCTGGGTCCTTACTTGATAAAATGGCCCATGAGTAGCTCAAATGTGAGCACATCCTAATATGAGGTAGCCCTAACTATCTATATGGCATTTATATGAAAATTTCCTACGTATTCCTATGTATTCCGAGCATTCAAAGGGAAATGCAAAGATTTAGTTGGTGTAACTTTGATGAGGTACGTAGACCGAACTCATGGATAAAGCCTGAGTCTATGATGAGATGTCTTTAAGCATATATGAATGAAAGGAAGAATAAGATCGAGAAGTCTAAGTGACACAAATATTTTATGCATGTCAATTTATCATTTGATAAATATGCTTTCTTTTAATTACACTTTATTTGCATATATGTACTTACTAAGCTTACATGCTTACCTTCCTTTCTTTTCTTTCCTTATAGTGCCGCCAAGCTAGCATCGGGGATCTAGTAATATCAAAAGCTTCGATCACACTATCACTCAAGACCTTAGTATAGTTAGTTTAATTATTTTGTTTACTGGCATGTATAAGGACTCGAGTTTTTTGTTTAGCATTTTGTTAAGTAGCCAAAATGTGTTGGCTCATATGTGATTATGATACTCATTTTGTATAGGGCATGAATGTTGGCTAATGCTAATTATTATTCAATGTGATAATGCAAATTCCTAATGATTATGGTTGTTTTGATTATGCATATTATGTTGGTATTGAACTTAGTTGATCTTATATAAATAGTGTAACACCCCGAACCCGAGACCGTCGCCGGTGTCGGACACGAGGGGTTAACGAGCCAAAACCACTTATAGCACCGACCAATTTGACATTTCCAGACAGGCTGGAGAACTGCATCACTGTCGCCTTAAAAAGCATATCTGGAGTTTCAAAACTCAGAAACTGATTCTGTAAATTTTCCCTGAATTTAGACTCATATATCCATCCATGGATTTATTTCTAGAATTTTTGGTTGGGCCAATTGGTACAGTTTATTAGTTAAAGTCGCCCATGTTACAGGGGTCGACTACACTGACCTTCGCCCATTAAGACCTGGATACCTTCTCGTACAGAGCTTCAATGCCCATGCCGTTTGTTTCTGATAAAACTAGACTCAAAGGGGAATCTGCACATATAAGGTATGACTTCTAATTCCTTCTGGATAATTTATGGTAAATTTTCAAAGTTGAGACAGGGGATCCAGAAACCGTTCTGGCCCTGTCTCACGAGAACTTTAATATCTCTCAGTATACTGTTCATATGATTGTTTCGTTACTTTCATATGCAAATAGATTCATCAGGGTTCGATCGCATAATTTATTCACTATTTAATACCCTTCCTACAAATTTTGGTGATTTTTCACATCCACATCACTGCAACTGGCAGCATCTGTTTTTAAGGTAGGCCTTACCTATTTTGTAGTTTTCATGGACCAACTATAGTCTAGTCATACATAGGTCCACCTATGATCATGTTTAGCCATTCCAATGGCTGATCATGTGACCAACACTCCCATTCAAATCCATAATAACATCATGAAACCATATAAAATTACAAACCACAAATGGTCTAATTCCGTACTCCACTTTTACGAACCATTTTCGCATGGCCGTACACATATACATCACAAAAGTACTTGAAAACAACCGAGGGTAGTCCTATACATGCCATATCCAAAGTTCAATTAAAAGAGTACCAAAAAGAAGTTTGATAGTGTGGATGACTTCACTTCAATGATCCCGAATCCGATCGCTAACGAGCAAAATCTATAAAACAGAGAAACAAAGGAACGGAGTAAGCAATTTATGCTTAGTAAGTTTCGAGCCATAAATTTACACACAACCAAAGCATAGCATTCAAGTAGCTAAACAATAATTCATATGCACAATTTCTCAATGACATGCTTACTTCACAATCCCAACTCTTATATTCATACACCATTAACGGCTTAGTCAAGGCCGATAGCTCATTTATCATTGGAGCGAATACTCATACGCACTTACTCATAGTGTGCAAAGCACACACAAAACGTACCTTGTTGTTGGGAATTTCACAAGCGCATTAACTGAAAATTTTTACAGCAAGCTTATAATTTTCAGATCACATACCTTCGGAGTTTAACCGGACATAGCTACTGTTCAAACGCCTTGGGACATAGCCCGTTATGATAACCCGCACAAATGCCTTCGGACTTAACCCGGATATCACAACTCGCACAATTGCCTTCGGCTTAGCCCGGATATCACAACTCGCACAATTGCCTTCGGCTTAGCCCGATATCACAACTCGCACATTTGCCTTCGGGCTTAGCCCGGATATCACAATTCGCACATTCATACACATCTTTGTTTCAATTTCATAACAAAACTTTTACGCACAATTCACTTAATAAGAAATATCATTTCGGCTCAATGGCCACATACAAGGGAACAATTTCGATTGCTTATTACTTCATCCAATCGAATCAAAATCTAAGTTCGATACTCAAAACTTACCTTGGAGGTTGTCGAGCGCTTCCAACGACTATTCAATCACCTTTTCTTTTCCTTTATTGGAGCTAGTTCCTCTTTGCTCTTGAGCTTTATGTTAACAAATAAATTGATTTAGTCGTTTTGAATATCAAAGGGGAATCCAAGGTACTTAGCCCTTATAAGGCCGCACACACTTACATCCACATACTTGAGCTCAATAATTATAATATAGCATCAAGTACTCATGTGGCCGATTATACTTAGTCATACTTGCACAAAATCAACAATAAATTCCAAGATTTTCACATCATATATGTACTAAGCCGAATATACTTGCAATGTCACATACATTCTTCAACAATTTCTTCTTTAAACAAACATATGTACACATATAGATGCAAGGCCGAATTTCAAGGTGTTCACAACCATCCAAAACACAAATTTTAACTATCATGCAAGAAGCATGAACCATGCTCATGAGCATACCATGGCCGAATACATCACACACCATACTCCTTTTAATTTTTGGTCATGGTTAAACAAAGGACTCAATGCCCTACTCAAGAATACTAAAAAGAAATTTCAAGAGTAGTCAATCCATCATTACATGCATCATTAGCAAGCTTCACATTTAGCATGCAATGGCTTCAACACAATATCAACCTTGGCCAAATACCATTTCCATGGCATAACAAGGATTTGAACCATGGCTAACATGAACATCAAGTTAGCAACTAAAACATGCATGAATCTCATGACACAACCTCAAACATACCTTAATCTTGATACAAGTATGATCAAACCTCCATCTAGTTCTCTTCCGAATCAAGCATGAAGCAAAACTCCTACCTTCTTCCTTAGTATTTTCGGCCAAAAAGGAAAGAACAAGGATGAACAATTTTTTTCTTTGCTTTTCTTTCACTCACGGCAAAAGGGGGGAAAGGATGAGCAAATTTTTGATTTTTTTGTTTCTCTTCCTACATGCTTAATTTTTTTATCATTTATTACATCATGCATTAACAAAACATGTCATAACATGTTTTCCTTGCCCATATTCCTTGTCATGGCCGGCCACTATACCATCTTTGGGGAAATTTGACATGCAAATCCCTTATTTTTGCATGCATGATCAACTAGTCATCACACATTTCCCCATCATACTTTCAAAGTTTACTACTAGGTCCTTTCTAGTGAAATTCACATTTATAACTCTAAATCGAAACATCAAAAATGTCACACATGAATTAACACATATTATAGGCATCAAAATAAATTATAAATTATTTTTATGCCTCAGTTTTGTGGTCCCGAAACCACATCCCGACTAGGGTCAAATTTTGGGCTGTCACAAATAGGTGTTTGTAAGGGTGGCAAAGAGGCTTTGTAAATAGCCTTATTTTGTCTACAAGGGTAGACACACAGGTGTGTGTCTAGGCCGTGTGTGACACACGGTCAGCCCCATGGGCATGTTGTTCAGCCGTGTGTCCCCTGCATGTAAAAATTTCAAGTCAGTATGCATGGTAATAAAAACACGGGCAGAGACAGAGTTGTGTGAAGGACATAGCCCAGCACACACGTGTGACATTACGAGCATGCTGATGTCAGAAATAGAATT
Organism: Gossypium arboreum; assembly: GCF_025698485.1. Lineage (NCBI taxonomy): Eukaryota > Viridiplantae > Streptophyta > Magnoliopsida > Malvales > Malvaceae > Gossypium > Gossypium arboreum. The sequence goes on along the minus strand of NC_069079.1, from coordinate 63,178,206 downwards.
TCCATGTTTTTGCACACAGGTTAGGACACAGGCGTGTCGTGGCCGTGTGAGGGACACGAGCATGTGTCTGGCCGTGTGAAAACCCCTGTAGGTGTGAATTAGAAATTAATTCTACACGGGTGCGAGACACGGGCATGTCCCATGGTGCTTAGGTTGTGTGAGCCATAGGGGCCATCAGCACGACCATGTCGATTGGTCACACGAGCGTGTGCCCTATTTTAAAGACAATATTTTTATAGTTGGTTTAAGGACCCGGCATAGTCCTGAATAGTTTTCAACGGTCGATTTGAGGCTCGTAGGCCCATAATAAGAAGTTTAAGGCAGATATTGAAAAGATTTTAAGTTTGAATCGAGTCTTGGTGACTTGCGATTGGTTGTATGCATGAGATCAAGTTAGGTAATGCCTTGTACCCCTCCCCAGCGTGGGTTACGGGTATAGGGTGTTACAGTAAAACTATTCTCAAATGATCTGAATGCTCAGTCTTATTATGAGAATAAATCAAGATATCATCAATGGACATAACTACAAATTTATCCAAGTAAGGTCGGAAAATTCGATTCATTAAGTCCATAAAAATGGCAGGAGCATTAGCCAAATGACATCACAAGGAACTCATAGTGGCCATACATAGTCCGGAAAGCAGTCTTCGGAGCATCTGACTCTTTAACTTGCAATTGATAATATTCGGATCTCAAATCTATCTTGAAGAACACAGTAGCTCCCTTTAATTGATCAAACAAATCATCAATTCTAGGCAGTAAATACTTGTTCTTAATAGTCACCTTGTTAAGCTGTCGATAATCTATGCACAATCTCATTGAACCATCTTTCTTTTTCACAAAGAGCACTGGTGCACCCCATGGTGAACAACTAGGTCTTGCAAAGCCTTTCAATGTTGCAACTGAACTTTCAATTCTCTCAATTCCATTGGAGCCATTCTATAAGGAGCAATAGAAATGGGTGTTGTACCCGGAACCAATTCAATACCAAACTCAACTTCTCTGATAGGAGGCAAACCTGGTAGTTCTTCGGGAAACACATTAGGAAACTCACATACCACAGGCACTAATTCATTTTTCAAGTCTAGATCTTTAGTATTCAACACAAACGCAAGATAAGCTTCATATCCTTTTCTCAAGCATTTTTTAGCAAACATAATTGAAATCATGGCAATTGAACTATCTGACTCATCTGAATTAACCCGAAGAATTTCACTATTTTTGCATTTCAACTCAATAAATTTCTTTCCACAATTCACTATCATGTCATGCGCAGTCAACCAATCCATACCAAGAATCACATCAAACTTATCAAATGGCAATAGCATGAGATCGACTGGAAAACAGTAACCTCTAATCATCAAAGGGCAATTTTTACATACTTTGTCTACTAATACATACTGACCCAATGGATTCGATAATTTAATCACAAATCACGTAGACTCTATGGACATGTTCATACTAAGCATCAATTTCATGCAAACATAGGAATGGGTCGAACTCGGATCAATCAAAGCAATAACATTAACATCATGAAGAGAAAATATACTCGTAATTATATCGGGGAAGGATGCCTCTTCACGAGCATGGATAGCATAGGTCCTTGCAGGTGCTCTAACATCTGGTCTCACTGTTGAATCTCTAGATGCACCTCTACCTGCCCCTATTCTCGAACTTCTCTGAGTTTTGCCTCTAAAGGGGGCATTGCCTGATCTTACACCCGGTATTACTTCTCTTTTAACCATCTCAGGACACTCCCGAATGAAATGATCTGATGCACCACATCGAAAACAACTAGTCTCAGTTGCTCGACACTGACCTAGATGATGTCGACCACATTGAGGACACTCGGGTCTATCAGGCTGAATACTGCCAACACTCGCAATTGAAGTGGTCTGAGCATTCTAACCTATAAATCTTCTACCTCTATTTTGGCTAGAATACCCTGCTGAAAAATTGGATCTCGTAGAGAACTCTCTAGGCCTCTTGGATGTAGACTGAAACGACTTGCTCATCTGTCTTTTCTTCGTGCCTTGCATCTCAATTTTAGCTTTACCCTTTCCTTTCAGCAACTCCTCTTCCTTTTAAGCTCTTTCAACTAAAATGACGAACTCTTTTATTTCTAAAACACCGACTGACAGTCGAATATCATCATTGAGCCCATCTTCAAATATCTTACACATAATAGCATCAGTACACACGCACTCTCGAGCATAATTACTGAGTCTGAAAAATTCACGTTTATATTCAGTCACTGTCATCTTACCCTGCTTTAGTTCAAGGAATTCTTTTCTTTTCTAGTCGATGAACCTCTGACTAATGTATTTCTTACGGAATCCTCCTGAAAGAAATCCCAAGTAAGCTTCTATTTCAGTACTACTGACACAAGTGTCTTCCACTAATGGTAGGCTAAGTCTCGTAAAAGTGATACAACACACTTTGTAACACTCCTAACCCGTATCCATTGCCATACTAGGGTTACAAGGCACTACAGACATAAGTACAATTTCTAATATTCACATGTTAACACAGTTCATATTCATATATACAGAGGTATATAAATAAATCAACTAATTAAACTATTCAAATAATTAAAACAAAATTATCAAATAATATACTATTTTGAATCTAACAAAAACCACATTAATCTTTTACTAATTCGATTGCCCAAAATATACTTATACAAACTTATTGACTTCGGCTAATTAACAAGCCACTCAATCAAGCATATTTTTAATTTATAACTAAAACATATGTTTAAAGAATATTATTTACATATATATCTAGAAGTCACGCACTTATACATGTCATTGCCACGCCATGTACAAAAGCATACTAAAATTATACATTAATAGAACTCACTAAAATCATACACACATAGTCACTCAATTTAATCAACTTATATTCGGCACTTGTACATTATAACATGTATAATCAATTTTTATTATAATTATAATTAAAGTACTAACGTAGACATTATACAACTTTCATATAACATCAAATAGGTCATTTTTCCATGCATTTAGCCGAACATAAATGTGTTTGATAACTAAGCTGTGACAATTGTTCACTTCTAACTTTGTTAATCAAGGTACACTAACGAACCATGCCTAACATCCAAATTGCATATCCCAACTAAAATGGCACAAATATCATATTTGAAAATCGGATTTATAAACCCTTTTTTTTTACCACAAATAATTAACACCACCTTTCTACCATGAACTTATAAACGTACACATGTCAACCTAATAATAATAATACATTTGCAGAAACACACATACTACATAACTACTAAATTAAAAAGCTAATTTAACTTGTTTCTACTTCCCCAATTCATTACATTATTATCCTTGACCAGTCCACATATACATAAAATGATTATTTCACTCTAACATTAAATCGATTTAGTAACCCATTCGCAAAACAAGGCATATTTCGTTAAACCTTTACAACATTCGAACTTAGCCATACAACATTTAATACTAATTCATAATTTAATACTTATATTATCATAGCAACCAATTTCATATTTATATTATCTATATCTAACAATAGTCGAATCAACAAAGCATGTTAAGGAAAGATATACAAACCAAAATCTTTTCATCAACCACCTCCAAAGATCCAACCATTATCATGCTATTTCCGAAATATATAACACCTATCCAAACTATTATTCCTTTATAGCATGTAACATTAAAACTGAAATGAATTCAGATCATAAGCAAACGTACTAAAATCTAACATAAAAACTTAGCCATTTCGCATGGCTTTATACACAACCAAAATTTACCATCCCAAAACACACTTTAGCCTATACATGTCATAATTCGAATTTAAATTATAAAGGTACCCAAAATAGTAGATAGTGTGATGAACTTCGCAGACGATCCCCGAGCTTGTAACTTGACTTTCCAAAAAGAATCTATAAAACAGAAATAAACATTCACAAGATAAGCTATTATAGCTTAGTAAGCTATAAGCAAATAAACAAACTAATAATATAACTATCTCAATAATAAATTTAACTGAACCACTATAATATGAATATATTCATTCAATAAATCATTATATCGAATATTAATTAATATATTCATTCAATAAATCATTATATCGAATATTAATTACTTACTGTCATTACCTTGACTTGGTAATATTTTAATTCATACCTGTCACATGGCTCACTTAACATATTCAAATATAGCTTATCACTGCCCAATGAACCATTCGGAATTGGATAGGACACTCGGATAATAACATAAATCGTATAATGCCAACGTCCCAGACGTGGTCTTACATGTAACCACATATCGATGCCACTGTCCCAGACAGGGTCTTACTCGTAAACACTTATCGGAATCACATATCGATACCATGGTCTTACTCGCACACATATACCGGAATCCTATGTCATGACATATGTATCCTAGCTATTCCTAAGGTTCATATGGGGCTTCTAGACGCCATAACTCAGTCGAATTGAACTCGGAAGTGTAGTAGTCAAATTTAATCATTTTTGGCCATAGCATATTAAAATTCCACATTTCATAACAGCATATAAATATAAAATTTAATTACCAAATAAACACGTCTATTTGCTTATAAACTTACCTCGGACGGTACAAAATGGAATCGGGCAGCTAGTCGACAACTTTCGTTTTTCCCCGATCCAAATCCGATTTCTTTAGTTCTTGATCTAAAAATAATCAAATTAAGCTCAGTCAAACATATTTTCATTCAATTTAGTCCAAAAACACATAAATAGGCAAATTACCATTTTACCCCTAACATTTATAATTTTTACAATTTAGTCCCTATTGCACAAAACACAAAATACACAAAATTTCTAATTACCCATGTTTAGCCGAAACTTACCCATTACCATACTAGTCCATATATTTCATTAATTTCATATTTTAGTCTCTCAAATTATTATTTTTGCAATTAAGTCCTAATTACTCAAAATTATCAAAAATTCCAAAACAAAATATGTTAGGCTAAAACATATCTTTCATTTTTCATCATCAAACCACAAAAATCACAAGCTATTAACAATGGCACACCTCAAAATATTCATCAAAATAAAAAAAATTCAAGCATGGGTTTTATAGTACTCAAAGCAACGATCTCAAAAACGTAGAAATTAACAAAAACCGACAAACAACGAACCTTGATTTTTTTGCTTAGAAGATGGCCGAACCTAGTCTTCTATTCTTCCTTTTTCTTTTTGTTTAAATTTAGTGCAAGAAAGAATGAAAAACATGGACATGGCTTTTTATTTTATAATATAATAGCATATATTAATTTATTATTATTTTACTTTTTTTTAACTTTAATTAATAAATTATAAAATCACTTATATTATGCCCACTACCATCCAAAATTTTATATAATGGGCTAATTTCATCATAAATACTCTCACTTAGAAAGCCATTAAGAAATAAGCCCTTTACAAAATAAACTACCCACTTTTCAATTTACGCGATTAAGTCCTTTTATTTAATCGAACACCTAAACGACAAAATTAAATCACAAAAATTTCATAGATATAAATTCACACAAAATAAAAATAGAAAATAATTTTTAAATATTTTTCTGACTCGGATTGGTGGTCCCAAAACCACCATTTCGATTAGGGTCTAAATCGGGCTGTTACAACTTTCCCCCCTTAGGGATTTTCGTCCCCGAAAATCTTACCAGTGAATAGGTTTGGATAACATTCTTTCATTGTATCTTCTGGCTCCCATGTTGCTTCCTCAACTCCATGCTTATGCCATAATACTTTAACTAACGAGATCTTCTTATTCTGTAACTCTTTAGTCTCACGAGTTAAAATACGAATCGGTTCTTCTTCGTAGGTCATATCAGGCTGAATTTCAATCTCAGACGGACTGATCACATGAGAAGGATCAGATCGATATATTCGAAGCATCGAAACGTGAAACACATTGTGGATCTTTTCTAACTCAGGTGGCAACGATAATCTGTAAGCAACCGGTCTGATACGCTCTACAACTTCATATGGCCCAATAAACCTCGGACTCAATTTGCCTTTTCGACCGAATCTGAGAATTTTCTTCCACGGTGACACTTTCAAGAAGACTTTGTCTCCAATCTGAAACTCTATATCTTTACATTTCAAGTCCGCATAAGATTTCTGACGATCTGATGCTGCTTTTAAACTTTCATGAATCACTTTCACCTTCTGTTCAGTTTCTCTAATCAAATCGACCCCATGTATCTTATTTTCATCGAGCTCACCCAAGACAATGGCGTCATTTACATTTACAACCATACAAAGCCTCATAAGGTGCCATTTTGATACTTGATTGATAACTATTGTTATATGTAAATTCAATCAGGGATAGGTATCGTTCCCATGTACCTTCGAACTCGAGAATGCAACATCTCAACATATCCTCAAGTATCTGAATAATTCGCTCAGATTGGCCATCTGTTTGCGGATGGAAAGCAGTACTGAAATGTAATTTCGTACCTAGTGCATCTTGCAGTTTCTTCCAAAACCGTGATGTAAACCTCGGATCTTGATCTGAAACAATGGATATAGGCACACCATGTAATCTCACAATCTGAGAAACATACAATTCAGCTAGCTTATCAAGTGAGTAATCCGTACGTATCGGAACAAAATGAGCTGATTTAGTCAATCTATCAACAACAACCCAAATTGCATCTTTCTTGCTCGGTGTCAATGGTAAACCAGATACAAAATCCATCGTAACTCTATCCCATTTCCACTCAGGTATCATGATAGGCTGAAGCAATCCTGAAGGCACCTGATGTTCAGCTTTTACTTGTTGACAGAATAAACATCTTGCAATAAAGTCAGAAATGTCTCGTTTCATACCATGCCACCAATAAAGTTGTTTCAGATCATTATACATATTTGTACTACCTGGGTGGATAGATAACCGACTACTATGTGCTTCATTCAAAATCATCTGGATCAACTCTGTATTCCTCGGAACACATATCCGGTCCCTGAATCTCAAACAGTCATTAGCATCAACCTTAAACTCTGAATCAACATCCATCTCACACTGAACTCGTTTTGTGATCAATTCATTATCAACCTTCTGGGCATCACATATTTGTTGAATAAATAACGGTCTAGCTTTCAATTCAGCTACTATCGAACCATCATCTGACATAGCCATATGCGTATTCATTGCACGCAAAGTAAATTATGATTTTCGGCTTAAAGCATCAGCAACAACATTAGCCTTTCCTGGGTGATAGTCAATCACAAGCTCGTAGTCTTTTAACAGTTCTAACCATAAGCGTTGTCTCAAATTCAGATCTCTCTGAGTCATCAAGTATTTCAGGCTTTTATGATCAGAGTAAATATGACATTTCTCGCCGAACAGATAGTGACGCCAAATCTTCAATGCGAACACAATGGCTGCCAATTCTAGGTCGTGTGTCAGATAATTCTTTTCATGTGGCTTCAACTGTCTCGAGGCATAAGCTATAACTTTGTCTTCCTACATCAAAACACAGCCCAAACTATTCAAAGATGCATTACTGTAAATAATAAATTCTTTACCCGATTCTGGCTAAACTAGCACTGGAGCTTCGGTCAAAAGGGCTTTCAACTGATCAAAACTTTTCTGACACTTCTCTGACCATTCAAACTTAACATCTTTCTGCAGTAGCTTTGTCACTGGAGTTGCAATCATAGAGAAACCTTTCACGAAGCATCTATAATAACCAACAAGTCCCAGAAAGCTTCGAACTTCAGAAACATTCTTCGGAGGTTTCCAATCCAGTATAGCTGATATTTTGCTCGAATCAACCTGAATACCTGATGCTGACACCACGTGACCCAGAAAACTGACTTCACTTAACAAAAACTCACATTTACTGAATTTCGCATACAACTGCTTATCTCGCAACATCTGCAATACAAGTCTCAAATGTTCAGCATGTTCACCTTCACTATGAGAGTAGATCAGAATGTCGTCTATAAACACAACCACAAACCGGTCCAGATACGGTCTGAAGATCCGATTCATCAAATCCATGAAAACAGCTGGTGCATTAGTGAGTCCGAAAGGCATAACCAAAAATTCATAATGTCCGTACCTCGTTCTGAAAGCAGTCTTTGACACATCTGAATCTTTAACTCGCAACTGATAGTAACCTAATCTCAAATCTATCTTCGAAAATATTGTGGCCCCCTTCAGTTGATCAAACAGATCATCAATCCGTGGCAACGGATACTTATTCTTTATAGTCACCTTATTAAGCTGTTTGTAATCAATGCACATTCTCATAGTTCCATCTTTCTATTTCACAAACAACACAGGTGCACCCCACGGAGAGAAACTCGGTCGCGCGAAACCTCTATCAGTCAATTCTTGCAATTGAGCTTTCAATTCTTTTAATTCTGTAGGTGCCATTCTATATGGAGGTATGGATATCGGAGTTGTCCCTAGCACTAGCTCAATACCAAACTCTACTTCCCGAATAGGTGGCAAACCCGGTAATTCTTCCAGAAACACATCAGATACTCACATACAACAGGTACTGATTCAATGTTTCTTTCAGCCACTTTACTGTCGAGCACATAAGTAAAATAAGCTTCACAACCTTTTCTCACATATTTCTGAGCTAGCACAGAAGATATCACTGCTGGTAAACCATACAAATCACTAGATTCAATTCGAATAACTTCATCTTTCTGGCTCCGTAGATTAATGGTCTTTTTTTTACAATTCACAACAGCATCATGTAAAGTCAGCCAATCTATACCCAGAATTATATCGAACTCATCAAATGCCAGCAACATCAAATTAGCCGGAAAGCACAGATCTCGAACCATTAAAGGACAATTCTTACACACTTTATCAACCATAACACACCGGCCTAAGGGGTTTGACACTCTAATCACAAACTCAGTAGACTTAACAGGTAGAGTCTTGCTGAATACTAATGTCTCACACACATAAGAATGAGTAGAACCAGGATCAATCAATGTAATTACATTAGTATCATAGAGAGTAAATGTACCAGTAATAACATCCGGGGATGAAGCCTCCTCCTGTGCACGTATAGCATAGGCTCTGGCAGGTGCACGAGCCTCAGATCTGACTACTGTATCTTTAGTCCCTCTCTGACTGCCACTCATATTACCAGCATTTCTGGGTGGTCTATCTCGAGCTGCAGTGTTACCCGATCTTGTATTCTGCACTGGATTTTCTTCAACTAACATTGGACAATCTCGAATGCAATGATCTGTCAATCCACATTTAAAACAGGTCTGATCATGCAACCTACAACTGTCGAGATGTCGTTTACCACAGTGTTTACACTCGGGTTGATTTGATCTAACATTACCCACACTCGCTGCTGAAGTAGCTATCGAGCTCACTGGTGGTCTATTCTGATCCCATCTGGGATAACCTGAAGTGGCTTTAGAACAGCTAAAATCATCTCGAAACTTCTTTGATGTCATCTGGAATGACTTACCGGGTGTTCTTTTGCATGCATCTCTAGCTTTAAAGTCAGCTTTTCTTTTCTCTTTCCCGAGTTCTTCAGCTTTGCAGGCTCGCTCAGCAAGTACCACAAATTCCTTTATCTCAAGTATGCCAACCAATAGCTTAATGTCTTCATTTATCCCATCTTCAAATCTTTTACACATTATGGCCTCAGTAGAAACACACTCCCGGGCATACTGACTGAGTCTCACAAATTTTCAATCGTATTCTGTCAAAGTCATCTGACCCTGTTTCAGCTCTAGAAATTCTTTACGCTTCTGGTCAATAAATCTCTGACTGATATATTTCTTACGGTACTCAGTCTGAAAGAATTCCCAAGTCACCTGCTCTCTCGGAACTACTGATACTAGGGTATTCCACTAGTGGTATGTTGTGTCTCTAAGTAGGGATATAGCACATTTCAAACAGTCATCAGGAGTACAAGACAGCTCATCAAACACATGGATGGTATTATCAAGCGGACCTCACCCATTCCAACGTCATCTTCATCGATGGCTTTAAACTCTTCAAATTTCATGTTTTCTAATTTTATCAACAGATGGTCTACTCAATCGTAATGGATCACTTACTTGAGCTATAGCAGGCATCGAAGATGGATTAGTCGGGGGTGGAGGTTGTTGTACAGCCGGGTTAGTCCGAATATATTGGGTGAACCAGTCATTCATCATTTGATAAAAGGCTTGTTTAGCCTCACTTCCTGGATTACTCGAAGTCGGTCGAGAATCAGCTTGCGCTATCCCTTGCACGGGAGCAGGCACTACACTCTCGACATCATCAGCTACAGCTCTGTCGGGATCCATTTGCTATATGAAAACACATTTCAATTGTCAAAAGTCATCACACATCACAGCATATAATTATGGCATGTACAGCTAAACTCACACACGCTACGTTAGTCTTAGAACTGACAAACCATAGCTCTGATACCAATAAAATGTAACACCCCTAACCCGTATCCGTTGTCATACTAGGGTAACAAGGCATTACAGACATAAGTACAATTTATAATATTCACATGTTAACACAGTTCATATTCATATATACAGAGGTATATAAATAAATCAACTAATTAAACTATTCAAATAATTAAAACAAAATTATCAAATAATGTACTATTTTGAATCTAACAAAACCACATTAATCTTTTACTAATTCGATTGCCCAAAATATACTTATACAAACTTATTGACTTCGGCTAATTAACAAGCCACTCAATCAAGCATATTTTTAATTTATAACTAAAACATATGTTTAAAGAATATTATATACATATATATCTAGAAGTCACGACTTATACATGTCATTGCCACGCCATGTACAAAAGCATACTAAAATTATACATTAATAGAACTCACTAAAATTATATACACATAGTCACTCAATTTAATCAACTTATATTTGGCACTTGTACATTATAACATGTATAATCAAATTTTATTATAATTATAATTAAAGTACTAACGTATACATTATACAACTTTCATATAACATCAAATAGGTCATTTTTCCATGCATTTAGCGAACATAAATGTGTTTAATAACTAAGTCATGATGTTGTTCACTTCTAACTTTGTTAATCAAGGTACACTAACGAACCATGCCCAACATCCAAATTGCATATCCCAACTAAAATGGCACAAATATCATATTTGAAAATCAGATCTATAAACCCATTTTTTTTACCACAAATAATTAATACCACCTTTCTACCATGAACTTATAAACGTACACATGTCAACCTAATAATAATAATACATTTGCAGAAACACACTTAAAGAGCTAATTTAACTTGTTTCTACTTCCCCAATTCATTACATTATTATCCTTGACCAGTCCACATATACATAAAATGATTATTTCACTCTAACATTAAATCGATTTAGTAACCCATTCGTAAAACAAGGCATATTTCGTTAAACCTTTACAACATTCAAACTTAGCCATACAACATTTAATACTAATTCATAATTTAATACTTATATTATCATAGCAACCAATTTCATATTTATATTATCTATATCTAGCAATAGTCGAATCAACTAAGCATGTTAAGGAAAGATATACAAACCAAAATCTTTTCATCAACCACCTCCAAAGATCCAACCATTATCATGCTATTTCCGAAATATATAACACCTATCCAAACTATTATTCCTTTATAGCATGTAACATTAAAACTGAAATGAATTCAGATCATAAGCAAACGTACTGAAATCAAACATAAAAACTTAGCCATTTCGCATGGCTTTATACACAACCAAAATTTACCATCCCAAAACACACTTTAGCCTATACATGCCATAACTCATATTTAAATTATAAAGGTACCCAAAATAGTAGATAGTGTGATGAACTTCGCAGACGATCCCCGAGCTTGTAACTTGACTTTCCAAAAAGAATCTATAAAACAGAAATAAACATTCACAAGATAAGCTATTATAGCTTAGTAAGCTATAAGCAAATAAACAAACTAATAATATAACTATCTCAATAATAAATTTAACCGAACCACTCTAATATGAATATATTCATTCAATAAATCATTATATCGAATATTAATTACTTACTGTCATTACCTTGACTTGGTAACAATTTAATTCATACCTGTCACATGGCTCATTTAACATATTCAAAAATAGCTTATCACTGCCCAATGAACCATTCGGAATTGGATAGGACACTCGGATAATAACATAAATCGTACAATGCCAACGTCCCAGACGTGGTCTTACATGTAACCACATATCGATGTCACTGTCCCAGACAGGGTCTTACTCGTAAACACATATCGGAATCACATATTGATGCCATGGTCTTACTCGCACACATATACCGGAATCCTATGTCATGACATATGTATCCTAGCTATTCCTAAGGTTCATATGGGGCTTCTGGACACCATAACTCAGTCGAATTGAACACGGAAGTGTAATAGTCAAATTTAATCATTTTCGGCCATAGCATATTTAAATTCCACATTTCATAACAGCATATAAATATAACATTTAATTACCAAATAAACATGTCTATTTTCTTATAAACTTAACTCGGACGGTACAAAATGGAATCGGGCAGCTAGTCGACAACTTTCGTTTTTCCCCGATCCAAATCCGATTTCTTTAGTTCTTGATCTAAAAATATTCAAATTAAGCTCATTCAAACATATTATCATTCAATTTAGTCCAAAAACACATAAATAGGTAAATTACCATTTTACCCCTAACATTTATAATTTTTACAATTTAGTCCCTATTGCACAAAACACAAAATACACAAAATTTCCAATTACCCATGTTTAGCCGAAACTTACCCATTACCATACTAGTCCATATATTTCATTAATTTCACATTTTAATCTCTCAAATTATTATTTTTGCAATTAAGTCGTAATTACTCAAAATTATCAAAAATTCCAAAACAAAATATGTTAGGCTAAAACATATCTTTCATTTTCCATCATCAAACCACAAAAATCACAAGCTATTAACAATGGCACACCTCAAAATATTCATCAAAATAAAAAATTCAAGCATGGGTTTTGTAGTACTCAAAGCAACGATCTCAAAAACGTAGAAATTAACAAAAACCGACAAAGAACAAACCTTGATTTTTTTGCTTAGAAGATGGCCAAACCTAGTCTTCTATTCTTCCTTTTTCTTTTTGTTTAAATTCGGTGCAAGAAAGAATGAAAAACATGGACATGGCTTTTTATTTTATAATATAATAACATATATTAATTTATTATTATTTTACCTTTTTTTTAACTTTAATTAATAAATTATAAAATCACTTATATTATGCCCATTACCATCCAAAATTTTATATAATGGGCTAATTTCATGATAAATACTCTCACTTAGAAAGCCATTAACAAATAAGCCCTTTACAAAATAAACTACCCACTTTTCAATTTACGCGATTAAGTCCTTTTATTTAATCGAATACCTAAACGACAAAATTAAATCACGAAAATTTCACAGATATAAATTCACACAAAATAAACATAGAAAATAATTTTTAAATATTTTTCTGACTCGGATTCATGGTCCTGAAACCACCGTTCTGATCAGGGTCTAAATCGGGCTGTTACACACTTCATGCACTCTTCAGGTGTGCAAGACAACTCATCAAAGACCCTGATAGTATTCTCGAGCCAAAATTTAGCTTTCTCTGCATTGTCATCTTTAGTAGCCCGAAACTCTTCGACCCCTTGTTTTCTAATTTTATTAACTGGTGGCTTCTCTCTTCTGACTGTATCTGTGACTGGGGAAGCTATATGGGTAGTCTGAGGATCATGAGAGGGTGGAGATTTAACGACCAGATTTGTACGAACGAACTCGGCAAACCATTCATTCATAGCTTGGAAGAAGGCTTCTCGAGCCCCTCCTCCCTGACTAACTGTAACGGGCCTTTCACTACTATCTAGTGGCACCGTCCTTTTTGTAGGAGCGGGCGCGTCACTTTCTACATCATTTGCACTAACTCGTTCAGGATCCATAACTATAAAAGAAAAACATTTTAAAATCGTCAAGAGTCATCATACTATCAAAATATAAGTATTGCATGTATAGCTAGGCTCTTACTCATATTGAATATTTCGAGAATCGACTAAACTCTTGCTCTGATACCAATAAATGTAACACCCCTTACCCGAGACCGTCATTGAATCGAGCACGGGCGTTACTGACTTATCTTACTGTCGGGCATAAAAAGTTACTTTTTAAAAAATATTAATTCGCTCACATTCATCCAATAAATCCCTAAAAATGGCCCTCAAGGCCCTAAAACGTGCAATTGGAACGGTTCGGGACCAAACCGGGAACATTAAAAATTTTCTGATTACTTACACAAATCAAAACAATTTATTTCACTATTCATAATAAAACTATCCATCTGCGTAATAGTCACTAAATTAATTATAACTTGAGTTAAGAAACTCAAAATTTAAATCCGTAAATTTTCACTAAAACTAGACTCATATATCTCTTACCATAATTTTTATAGAATTTTTTGTTTAGCCAATTAGTAAAGTTTATTCATTAAAGGTTCCTCTGTTTCGTAGTTCAGCGGACCTGACCTCTCTTCACTATAATTCTTTTTATACAATTTCTAGTGATTTTCCAAAGTTGGAACAGGGGATCACGAAGTCATTCTAAACCAGTCTTACAGAAATTTAAATATTTTAGAATATAGATTCTTTTGCTTGCATTGTTTCTTTCCTATGAACATAGACTCAATAAGTTTTAATTCTATATCTCACTCACCATTTAATTCCATTTCTACAATTTTTAGTGATTTTTCAAAACCACATCACTGTTGTTATTTCCTAACTGTTCCATGGCCAACTCTAACTCTTTCATAATTTTTTTGCATCAAACCTCATTTAGGCATACATAATACCAAAACATGTTCTTATTTAGCTATATCATAAGCTAATCATTACCAAGTATTCACATACCATTCTTTAATCATCTCATAAGGACATACACACAAAATAGCCAAGTCCCTATACATGCCATAACTTAAAGCATTTTTAATCACAAAATATCGAGATAACTCGTTGATAGTGTGAGGCGATCTCTGATTTCCTTCTGAGTTGACTTTGCGATACTATAAAAAAAGAGAGAAAGAAAAAGGAGTAAGCGTAAAGCTTAGTAAGTTTGCATGTAAATAAATAACAACATTCTAAATGATAATGCATGTAAATAAATAACAACATTCTAAATGAATTATCAAGATAACCTGAATCTTTCGAACATTGACTTATCTTACCTTCCCTTTGGTACACTCTTTAAATCTTCCGTTGAACCATTTGGAATACTAAGGATACAAAGGTACCTTTCCTTTTTAAACTTACCATTGTCATGTCTTGACATGGTCTTACGTGGTATCCTTGCCTTATGAACTCACCATTGCCATGCCTTGGCATGGTCTTACATGGGACCTTTGCCTTATAGTAGCTTATCAACGCCAAGTCTTGACATGGTCTTACATGATTTACGTGCCTTGTAGAACTTACCAGTGCCATGCCTTGGCATGGTCTTACTTGGTATCCTTAAACCCTAATGTCATGACATTTGTATCCTGCACATTCCTAAGGTTCAACTAGGACTTTTAAGTATCAATTCTCCGTCAATTCTTGTTTGAATCATCAAGGAATAAATTTAAAAAATAAATATATAGATGCTGAAAAATAACATCATTAATTATAAATAATAAAACCTTTCATTTATTTACCGCAAACTTACCTCGATACAAAATACGATCAAATATTTTGATTTAGTCCTCAACCTTTTTCTTTCCTCGGTCTAACCCTGAATTCCGTTCTTCTTGATCTATAATAGCAAATTTAACTTATTTAATATTCACATTTATCAAAACAGTCTTTAACCCTAACTTTGGAAAAATTATGATTTTGCCCCTAAACTTTTGCATATTTACACTTTTTCCCCAAGGCTCGGAAATAAAACTTTATCCCTAATTCTTATGTTTTATGACATGTTGATCATTTTTTTACCTACGGAAACATCAAATTCCCACTCTAACATGTACTTATGACCATTAGGTATTTTTACCGATTATGTCGTTTTACTCGTTTTCGCTTAAAATCGCTTAGCTCAAGTCGTTTAACATAATTTCAAGCTTCATATTCTACCATAAAACATCAAAATAAACACATTTCACCTATGGGTATTTTTCCAAATATGAATCGTAGGTCAAATTATTGCTAAAATAAGTTACTGGGACTTTAAAAAATGTAAGGAACATTAAAAACAGGGCTTGGAATCACTTACTATGAAGCTTGAAAGCTTGAAAAAACCCTAGCTATGAAGAACCCTTGAAATTTCGGCCTAATGAAGAAGATGGGCACATTTTTCCATCTTTTTCTCTTTTTTAATCTTTTAATTACCAAATGACTAAAATACCCTTCATTAAAACTTTAGTTATTTTTATTTATGTATGTCTATTTTTGTCCATGAAAACCTAATGGTCTAATTACCATTTAAGGACCTCTACTTCAATTATACTCTTCAATTTAATCCTTTAGCATCTAAAACTCATATTTATCAACTTTTGCAATTAAGCCCTAGTAGGCAAATTAAGCATGCTATTTATAAAATTCTCCATTGGTACTCTAACACATGCATCTAATCACTCGGTAAATTATAAAAATTAATCAGAATAAACTTTTCTATCTTGGATTCGTGGTTTCGCAACCACTATTCCGTTTAGGCCCTATTTTGGGATGTACTTTGATCCCCGAGCTAGCTTGGCAATACTATAAGAAAACAAAAAAGAGAGGGAGTAAGCATAAAGCTTAGTAAGCTTGCATGTAATTAATAAGCAATAGGAGTATGCACTTTCATACACATACACAACATGACTTAAATTATCTCATTCTCAATTATCATCGTAGCCATATCCTATCTCATTCAATTTACATAATGTTCAATAGAAGTTAATATCATAATTCCTTCATTTTTATCTTACCGAAGTCTTGTCGTTTCGTAATCTCAATAACTACGAGCTTGACGTACATACTTGTACCCTTTCAACATGATCATATCACGTCAGTTCCTTGACAAATCCTTGGACTACCTGTTGAACCACTTGGAATACTCAGGACACTCGGGATTATCATACACACATTAAGATGCCAATGCCATGTCCCAGGCGTGGTCTTACATGGGATCTCACATCGATGCCATATCCCAGATATTGTCTTATACGAAATCTCATATCAACGCCATATCCCAGATATGATAACACATAATGATGTCGATGCCATATCCCAGATATGGTCTTATACGGGATCTCATCAACCTAAATGTCATGATATTTGTACCTTAAGTATTCTTAAAGTTAAACCGGCTTTCATCACCTTAATTTTTTTGTCGGACAACATCAATAATATTCACGAAGACAATTATAAAATTCATGCAACATTAAATGCTAAATACATAAATAAATGCTGTATCAATTCCACACAAACTTACCTCGGTACAAAAATATGGACAATTAATTCAATTTAGCCCAAGATTTTGCTCTTTCCCCAGTCTAGACCCGGACTCTATTTTTCTTGATCTATAATAGCAAATTTCACTTATTTAATTACCACATTATTCAAAACAGCCCATAAATCATATTTTTTCAAAATTACATTTTGCCCCTAAACTTTCACATAATTACAATTTAGCCCCTAGGCTCGTAAAATGAAATGTGTCCATTTGCTTGGATACCCAAGCCTAGCCGATTCACATTCCCTCTTATAGCAGCTCACATTTTCATCAAATCACATTTTTAACACCTATTTTTACACGTTTTACAAAAAAGTCCTTTTAGGTGTTTTCATAAAAAATCACTTAGAAAAAGATGTTCATCTAACACCAAACTTCCATATTCCTCCATTAATCATCAAAATACAAGCATGACGCACATGGGTAAATTTTTGAACATAAACCCTAGCTCAAAATAATGGTAGAAATAGTTATATCATGCTTCAAAGATCTCAATAACATCAAAAACATTAAAAACTAACACCAAAATGACTTACACGTAGGAGGTTTATTGTGCTGAAAATTTTAAGTTTCCATGGGGTTTTTCTCCCTAAAATTTTGGTTGAAAAAGATGGAGAAGAAGATGACCATTTGGTTTTTATTCTATTAGTTTTTCCTTTTGTCATCAAATACCAAACCATACTCAATTTTTGACTTTTTGACTTTTCATTTATTACACTTCATGTACAGCCATACACATATATGATGGCCCAATTACTCATTAAAGACCTCAAATTTTATGTTCTATAGCTATTTAACACCTTTAGCTAATGGAACACAACTTTCGCATTTTATACGATTTGGTCCTTTTTCACAAATTAAGCATTCAAACGGTAAAATTTCTCAACGAAACTTTCACACAGTCATTTTATCATGTCCATAGACCTCAAAAGAATATTAAAATAATTTTTATGACCTCGAATTTGTGGTCCCAAAACCACTGTTTCAACTAGGCCCAAAATCGAGATGTTACAGAAATCTTAGGATACCCTACTTCACACCTAAAATATTCATAGATACACTATATCTTTATTTACTAATTTGAGTCTGACTCAATCTTTGACTGGCGAACCCCCAGTTTGCAACTCAACTGGTGAACACCAATTCATCGAGCAGACTGGCGAACTCCCAATTCACAACTTACCTAACGAATACTAGCTCGCCAAATAAATTGGTGCACCCGCTTGCAATGAATTTGGAAAACCTCTTACCATGTCTTTTGGCGTACTCCCCAGTTTTTCAAAGCATTAGTTAACTCCTAGTTCGCTAAAGCACTAGCAAATCATTGCTAGTGCGACCAAAACTTCCAGGCCTGATCTCAAGATGTTACAAGCTGATCCACTAACCAAAGGGTTAAGTAGGAAAATAGTTCTTGATTCGTTGAGGGGGATGGGTCTTAAGCCTAGTGGTTGAGGAATTTATTATGGATACCTAATTTAGTTTTTAAGTACAATGTGGTAAAAAAAAACCATAGAAAGACTCATAGTGTACATTTGACCTATCCCTAGGGCGAATGATGTACATGCATAACGATGAGTTTTTACTCTTAATGAATTCATAGCCTAGATTTGGGAGTTCCTATTGAGACGGACTTGATGAATTCACCGACTTGAGAGGTTGAGTTTATTACTCTTAATGAGTTCATATCCCAATGGTGGTTTTATTGAGATGGACTTGATGAATTCACAAAACTTAAATTTGAGAGGATGAACTTAATGAAAGTTCTTAATGATTTCATAGCCCTGATTTGGATAATATATATTGAGATAGACTTGATGAAATCACTTACATAAGTGTGAAAAACTGACCACGTTTTATAAAAAGCATTTTGGGTAGTTTTTCTAGAGCACTTACCAGCATCCTAAGGTATATTGGCTAAAACTTGTTGAGTTATCCCAGAACATTAATTGGATCCGAGATTAGTTGTTTGTCATGAGTTAACTCCTATCTTAACAAGTTTAAGCTTTATTCACTTGTTAAAGAGAAGAATCACTTATTTCACTATGTACTAGTTCAAATCCACCATATACTAGTGCTTAAGCAACTAATTTTACTGTTGTTCATCTCACAATTTAACTGAAAAAGAAAACTCTATTTTTCTCGTGTTTTCAAAATCTCTGAGTTACTTTGCGTTATTAGGGGATTGTTGGTAATGCAAAGGGTTGGTGTTAGTGGGTATATCCCATATTGGTTAAGTACAAGCTATTAAGAGAGTTTTTATATAGCTTTACTTCTTGCTCTTATTGAGTAATTGGGTCATAGGTTCATGTTTGTGTTAACACATGTCTTCGACAAGTACCACCTATATATCTTTTTGGATAAAAGTTTTTTTTTTATTTTTTCAGAAAATACTATCTTTAAACAATTTATTTTATCTATTTTTACTGTTTCGAAAAATCTAGAATTTGACTGTTGGATGAAAATAGTGGGACAATTTCAAAACTATTCTTGCATTTTTTACTATTTTTCCCCTACCCATTTATTATTTTGCCTTCTATTTTTGGTATAAATAGAGGGCTGATTTCCTCATTTTTTTTACACTGAAAGAAAACACAACACTCTTTGAAAAACCCTTTCCTCCTCTTCCTTTCTGAATTTCTTAAGCACATTGCCAGTTTTTCTCCTTAATCGCTTTAGAGAAAATTCTATCTAGGAGTTTGGGTTTTAAGCGAGATCGACTATGACCCCTCCAAACTTTCCTGGGAATTGATCCTACTGTGATTTCCCTAAGAAGGACAACACCAATCAAGTTCCGTCTTCCTTATTCGGATATATGGATATCGAAGTATTATGTTAACCTTGGGGAACGACGTCCACTAAACGATTACAGCGATCAACACGAAATCATTTCTAAGATAGTTGTTTACCATAGTGCAATAAATTTATGATTTCTTAATTCTTTATTTATTTTTTCCAACAATCCAAACAACAAATTTGAATTAATTCAAAATCTTGTATTTGAAAAATTATAATTTCCAAACAAAGAATTTGAAAATCAAGAATTTCAAATATAAATTTTAAAATCCAAATACAAGTTTCTAAACACCATCTCAAGGAATTTAGTCATTCTATTTTTTATTTAAAATGTAAATCTAATTGCTAATACTATTAAAACTATTTTGTTAAATTCAAATTTATTACAACATTAATTTTCATGTTGCATGATTAACAAGTAAATATTTGTTTAATTCACAATGTCAAATTAATAAATTTAATTTAATTTAATGCGATTAGAATTCTAAAATCTGAAAGAAATATAGAGAAATAAACTACTAAGAACTTTAGCATATTTTGACTATTAATTAATGTGACAAAATTTATAAAAGTATAAAATAATTTAAATATTCACAGGATACTAATATATAAAATATAAGATGTCGGAAAATGGGACAGTAGAGCTAATACAACTGCCCCTGCCAACCTCTAAACAATGTCATGCTATGCTAGTCTTAAAATAGTAGAATCGGTGAATCTTAAATCGTGATGTACTAGTTCGTTTTCTCCAAAAATAATCTACTTCTACCAAGAAAAAAAAATTGAAGAATTGGTTTATGATGCTGTAAGCCTTCTCTTTTTTCTTTTTGGTGTGTGTGTGTGTTTTTCTATTTGAGAAATTTGTTTGATGCTTTGGTTTATGCCCTTTCATGGTGTCCCAACTTGGAATGTTCCCCCGCCGTCACCTAAATTTAATATTAAAAAAAAGGGTTAGGCCCCAACAATGATGAGAAAGAGACACCGGACAAAGTTTAACAGACAAATGTATCGGCCAAAGACTAGTCAAAAATACCAAAGCATTTTTAAAAGAGTTAATATATATATAAAGGTAGTACAACTTGTAATTTATATTGATTTTGTACTTGAATTTCTTTTAACCTAATTAGTACTTAAAATTATAAGTCAGCTTGATAATTTTATAAGTATTTGACTAGCACTGTTAAAATGTATTGGTGTGACATTGATGACCAATAGTATGGTGGTACATGAAAAAAAAATAAAATATATATTTTAAAAATAAATTTTAAATATTTTATTTTTAAAAAAATTGTCATGTGTCAATATGAGGCTATCATGTGTCACCATGCTATTGGTCATCAACGTCACATCAGCATATTTTAACGGTGTTAGTTAGGTACCTAAAAAAAGTACCAAGTTGGTTTACGATTTTCAAATTTAGGTATCAATTAGGTTCAAAAAATAGTTCTTGTACCAATTAGGTATAAGTTGTCAAGGTCAAGTATCTTTATATATATTACCCTTAAAAAAAATTTATTGTATAATGACTTATTTGACCCTCTAACTTTAAAAAAAAATTTCTTTTAGCCATCTATTTAAATTTTTACTTCTTTTAGTTATTGAATTTATTTTGTTTGCCAAATTATTTCAAAATGGATAGAAAGTTAATATTCTAACTTTCTTGACGTGACATCCACGCAACAGTGTCACAGGCCAGAGTTCAAAGCCCGTGACCATCGAACCAAATGCATCCGATGGAGGTCTATTACTTAGATGGAGATTATTTGGCCCACGAGAGCTGGCCCGATTCAAGGAACTATTGGAGAAGCCTGTCAGATTGAAGCCTGGTTGGCCCGATAGCGAAGATATGGCAACTTAGGCAACTATGGTAACTAATCTTTAAAGATAAAGGGAAGCATATCTTGTAAAGATTAGATAGGATTTGATATGGCAATATCTTGTAAAATCCCTTAAATCATGGGATTGGTTAATCTCGTCCGTCGATGTAATTGTATCTTGACCGTCGGTTTTGGGGGAGCTCAAGTATAAATAGAGAGCCTCCCCCTCATTTGTACTCACTCCATTCATTGTTTCATTATTCTTTGTGAATAAGAGAATAGAGAGCATTTACTCAAACACTTGCGAGCGTCCCTTTCTGTTGTTCTTTTTTAGCTTCTTTTGGCATAAGTTTGCTTTCGCTGTACGAGTTGGTGCCTTGGAGGAGTTCTTAAGGAATCCTCATTCGAGTAAAGGCTGACTTGGGCGAGTTTGGATGAGCGAATCGCCTAAGGCCGCAAGGATTGCGAGACGAAAGGTCTAGCCCCGTGACAAATGGTATCTGAGCTGTTGGTTTGAAGGCACTGTTGGGATGTCGAAAGAAGAGTGCAAACAAAGGAGGGCAAGAAAAGGTTTGAGGGAGATGCTATCGGCAGTAGAGGAACGTGTGGGTAAACTCGAGGGATCCATGGAGGACGTAAAGGAGGCACTCGATGGGTTCGAGGGTCACATAGACAACTGGAAGGAACAGTCTAGAGACTATGTAAAGATGTAATGCCCCCACGCCTGAGACCATCACCGGAGTCGAGCTTGAGGGGTTACCGAACATAATTTATCAATTTAAGAACTTCAAATCATTTGTTTCTACATTCACAGCTTTTTAGCTACTCGCGTCACAGTTACAAGAAAAATCATATCTCGAGTTACGAAACTCGAAATCAAGATCCATAAATTTTCCCTGAATATAGACTCATATATCTATTTACTAATTTTTTTTCTAAAATTTTTTATTGGGCCAATTAGTACAGTTTATTAATTAAAGTATCCCTGTTTCAGGGTTCATCGCTCTGTCCTCTCGTGTATTACGAATCAGATATATCTCTATACAAAATTTCTATGACTATGAGGTTTGTTTCTATTAAAACTAGACTCAATAAGGAATCTGTACATGTAAATAAAAACGTATAATTATTTTAGTAAAATTTATTATGAATTTCTAAAGTCAGAACAGGGGATCCAGAAATCACTCTGGCCCTATTTCGTAAAAGTTTAAATATCTCATAAAATATAATTTATATTCCTGTTTTGTTCAATCCATATGAAAATAGACTCATTAAGCTTCAATTTCGTAACTTACTCATCATTTAGTTCTATTTATACTATTTTTAGTGATTTTTCAAATTCATGTCATTGCTGCAGCAATATTCTGTTTTAAGGCAAGTTTCATCTTTCCATGAATTTTTATGAACTAGATAACCTGTTAAACTTCCATGATATCAAACATGATCTAAATTAGCCATCACCATGACTTATCAATATCAAACATTTTCTCAACCAAACACGGCCATATCATAAAATTATTTACACAAAATAGGTATATTGCTATACATGCCATACTTAAGTAGTTGTACAAGCCATTCACCAAGATAAAAGTCCTTTGGATAGTGTGATCGAACTTTCAACCTGTCCCGATTCCTGAGCCGGCTTGTTCAAAACTACAATGAATGAAAAGGAAGGAGTAAGCATAAATGCTTAGTAAGTTCATATGTAAATAACAAGTAACATAACAATACAAATATACCAAACAACTTTAGCATGGTACCACCAAAACATATATCACATCTTTAAACATCATTCATCATCTTACCACCTTATCGTTGTTGTATCTATTTTCAACCCGAGGGTTAAGAACATACCTGTCCAAAGTGTCCATTTCACAACACTTACCCAAAACGTCACTTATATCTTAAGTGCTCTTCCATTAAACTAGAAATTTCACCCGTTGAATACATCGGAATATAACTCGGATACATGGATAATTTGCACATAAGTGCCACATATGTAATCAAGAAATCATGTAACCCGCCCCTAAGTGAACTCGGACTCAACTCAATGAGCTCGGGCGTTCGCATCCATAAATGAACTCGAACTCAACTCAACGAGTTCGGATGCCTAGTTACATCTCACGAACTCGGACTCAACTCAACGAGTTCGGACATTTGCATCCTAGTGACATGTCACTTGTATCCTAATCTATTCCTAAGGTTCAAACGGGCTTTTTCCCTCTATCTCACATTTGCCGTCTTCCATGGAATATCAGAACCGATGCTCGGTAGCAATTCATATTTATCAAGTAGTAAACATAATTTGCATATTACTCAACATTAACCACAAAGCATAATATTTCACGATTAAAAATCAGCATATCATATAATTAACATTAATAACTTAAAAATAACATTTATGCTACATTATTTACACATGAACTTACCTTGGTACCAAAATATAAAGATTTTGCAATTTAGTCCACAATCTTTTCTTTTCCTCGATCACGACTTGAATCTCGTTTTTCTTGATCTATAATACCAAATTAATCTTATTTAATACATACATTTATCAAAACAGCATTTAATATGAACTTTAAAAAATTATACTTTTGCCCCTAAACTTTTGCATAATTACACTTTTGCCCCTAGGCTCACGAATTAAACTTTATTCCTTATTCTTATGTTTTATAACATGCTGATCACTTTTCCCTTCTATGGCAACATCAAATTATCTCTCTAACATATACTTGTGACTATTAGGTATTTTTGCCGATTAAGCCCTTTTACTCGTTTTCACTAAAAACCGAGTAGCACAAGTTGTCTAACATAATTTAAAACCCCATATTCTATCATAAAACATCAAAATACACAAATTTCACCTATGGGTATTTTTCCAAATATAAACCCTAGGTTGAATTATTGCTAGCATAAGCTTAATCGAGCTTCCGGGATTCCAAAAACGTAAAGAACATTAAAAACGGGGCTTGGAATCACTTACTATGGAGCTTGGAAGCTTGAAACAAACCCTAGCTATGGAGAACCCTTGAAATTTCGGCCTAATGAAGAAGATGGACAAAAATTGGCTTTTAATTTTGTTTTTAATTCATTTTAATAACTAAATGACCAAAATACCCTTACTACTAAACTTTCCAAAAATTCCTTCCATGTCCTAATTTTGTCCATGAACTTAAAATTGGTCAAATTGATATTTAAGACCTCCTCATTAATATTCCAAAACAAGTTCATACTAAAAACTTCTAGAATGCAAGTTTTGCAACTTATTCGATTTAGTCCCTACTTTCAATTTAAGCACTTTAGGCATAGAATTTCATCACGAAATTTTCACACAATCATGCAATCATATCATAAACATCAAAATCATTGTAAAATAATTATTTCTATCTCGGATTTGTGGTCACGAAACCACTATTCGATTAAGCCCTAATTCAGATATTACAACTCTCTCCCCTTTTAAGGATTTTCGTCCTCGAAAATCTTACCTAAAACAAGTGTGGGTATTGGTTTCTCATAGTTTCTTCAGGTTCCCATGTAGTCTCTTCTACCCCATGCTTTTGCCACAACACTTTTACAAGTGCAACACTTTTATTTCTTAGTTGTTTGACTTCTCGAGCTAAAATCTTAATCGGTTCTTCTTCATAAGTCATATACGGTCGCAGTTCAATTTCTGTCGGTGAAATTATATGTGAAGGATCCGAACGATACCGACGTAACATAGATACGTGAAACACATCATGAATCTTCTCTAATTCGGGTGGTAACGCTAGCCGATATGCTACCGGTCCAACTTTTTCAATTATTTCATACGGTCTAATAAAACGCGGACTTAACTTGCCCTTTCGTCCAAATCTAAGGACTTTCTTCCATGGAGACACTTTCAAAAATACCTTATCACCAACTTGAAACTCCATTTCCTTTCGTTTCAAATCCGCATAAGATTTCAGTCTATCTGAAGAAGCTTTCAAACAATCTCGAATCACTTTCACCTTTTCTTCAGTTTCTTTTATTAAATCAACTCCATAAATCTGATTTTCCTTAAGTTCAGTCCAATACAATGGCGTCCGACATTTACGACCATATAATGCTTCATAAGGTGCCATCTTCAAACTTGTCTGATAACTATTATTATAAGAAAATTCTACCAACAGTAAATACTTTTCCCAACCACCTTGAAATTCCAATACACAACATCTGAGCATGTCTTCAAGAATCTGAATTACTCTCTCTGATTGTCCATCAGTTTGTGGATGAAAGTCAGTACTGAAATTTAACTTTGTACCTAATACTTCTTTTAACTTTTGCCAAAACCGTGAGGTAAACCTCGGATCTCTATCCGAAATGATTGACAAAGGTATCCCATGAAGTCTAACAATCTCTCGGATATACAATTCAGCCAACTTATTAATAGAATAATCTGTACGTACCGGAAAAAAATGAGCCGATTTAGTCAGTCTGTCAACGATTGCCCAGATGGCATTTTTCTTCCCTGGAGTTAACGGCAACCCTGATATAAAATCCATAGTAATCCGATCCCATTTCCATTCAGAACCATAATAGACCGGAGTAATCCAAGGTACTTGGTGTTCACTTTCACTTGTTGGCAAACTAAGCACTTTGATACAAACTCGAAATATCTCTTTTCATTCCACTCCACCAAGACATTTTCTTCAAGTCATTATACATCTTCGTCTCGCCGGATGAACCGCTAAACAACCATTATGTGCTTCATGCAAAATCTTTTGAATCAACTCATCATTTTTCGATACACAAATCCGATTTTTAAACATCAAACAACCATCGAACCGATTCAAATCGATCCCGTGACGCTTCACACTGTTTTCTTTTGGCTAGCAAATCTTGATCATTTTTTTGAGCTTCAGAAATCTCTTATAAAAACATCGGTCTTGCTCTTAACTCTGCTAGAATCGAACCGTCATCTAAAATTTTCAACTGAGTGTTCATAACTCTCAAAGCAAACAACAACTTTCTGCTTAAAGCATCGGCAACCACATTCGTTTTTCCTGGATGATAATCGATAACAAGCTCGTAATCTTTCAATAACTCTAACCATCTTCACTGTCTCAAATTCAAGTCTTTTTGTGACATCAAGTATTTAAGACTTTTGTGATCGGTATATACTCGGCACTTTTCACCATACAAATAATGTCGCCAAATCTTCAAAGCAAATACCACCGCAGCCAATTCCAAATCGTGAGTAGGATAATTCTTCTCATGAGGTTTTAACTGTCTCGAAGCATAAGCCACCATTTTCCTTCTTGCATGAGTACACACCCCAAACCATTTAGAGAAGCATCACTATTCACCACAAATTCTTTACCTGATTCGGGTTGTATCAACACTGGTGCTTCAGTTAATAACTTTTTCAATTCTTCAAACTCATTGACATTCTTCCGTCCATTCAAATTTAACATCCTTTCGAGTAGTCTAGTCATAGGAGCAGCAATTATAGAAAATCCATTTACGAACCGCCGATAATACCCAACTAGCTCCAAGAAACTTCTAACTTCGATTCGTTTTTCGATGGTTTCCAATCAACAATGGCTGAAATTTTACTAGGATCAACCCGCATACCATCACCAAACAATATGACCCAAAAATCCAACTTCCGGAGCCAAAATTCACTTTTACTAAACTTAGCATACAAATGCTTATCTCTCAAAGTTTACAAAACTATCCTCAAATGCTCAAGATGCTCTGTCTCATCTTTTAAATAAATTAAAATATCATCTATAAACACCACAACAAATCTGTCCAAGTATGGCGAAATATGCGATTCATTAAATCCATAAACACAAAGAGAGCATTTTCAACCCGAATGGCATAACTAAAATTCATAATGACCGTACCTTGTTCTAAAAGCGCTTTTAGGCACATCGACTCTTTTACTCGCAATTGATAATACCCGGATCTCAAGTCAATCTTTGAAAACCATGTCTCTCCTTGTAGCTGATCAAACAAATCATCAATTCTCGGCAACGGATACTTGTTTTTGATTGTCACCTTGTTTAACTGCCGATAATCAACACATAATCTCATAGAACCATCCTTTTTTTTCACAAATAACACGGAGCACCCAAGGTGAAAAATCGGTCTCACAAAGCCTTTATCAATCAACTCTTGCAATCGCGACTTTAATTCTTTCAACTCTGTTGGTGCCATTCTATATGGAGCAATCGAGATCGGAGTCGTTCCCTATTAAATCAATACCAAATTCTACTTCCCGACCGGAGGCAAACCCGGCAATTCTTCCGGAAATACGTCCGCAAATTCACACACAACCCAGATCGATTCAACTTTCTTTTCAACTTCTTTTGTATTAATTACATACGCCAAATAAGCTTCATAACCCTTTCTCAAATATCTCTGAGCCGACATCGAAGAAATCATACTAGATAATGCTTCTGATTTGTCTGGCTCAACCCGCAGAATTTCTCCACTTTCACACTTTAATTCTATAACCTTTTCTTTACAATTTATTATAGCATCATGCAATGTCAACCAATCCATACCCAAAATAACATCAAATTCATCAAACGGCAACAACATCAAGTCGACCGGAAAGTAATGACCCCGAATCATTAAAGGGCATTTCTTGCTTACTTTATCAACTATCACACATTTGCCTAACGGGTTCGACACTCTAATCATAAATTCTGTGCTCTCAACAGGTATATTCATACTAGACACCAGTTTAATGCATACGTATGAATGAGTAAAACCAGGATCAATCAAAGCAATAACATTAATATCATAAAGAGAAAATGTACCAATCACATCGGGTGAGGAAGCATCTTCACGTGCTTTAATAGCATAAGTTCTAGCCGAGCTCTTCCCTCGGATCTAACTTCGCATCTCTCGCTACATTCTTATTGCTTGTTTCACTTCCACTTTTCTGGATACCTTCCCTCGAGTTTGCACCACTAGCTTTTACACTCAAATTTTTCTTTCTCACTCTCTTTGGGCGCCTCTAATAAAATGATCCGGAGAACCACATCGAAAACATTCATTTGCTCGCACGGACCAAAATAATTTCTACCACACACCGGCACTCGGGTTTAAAAATCTCGAGTTTTTACACCGGCAGTCAAGTATTCGAGATTTAGGACCCACATTCTCGCTTCTTAAAATTTCCATATGATTGCCCAAATGAAACTTGGGAACGAGGATTCATATTTCTTGACTTTCCGGTTGTTTGTGAAGGTGCCTTACTCATTGGCCTTTTCTTCCAATTTCGTGTATCACCTCTACCTTCCTCTTCTCTTTAAGTAGTTCTTCAGCCTTACAAGCTCGATCAACTAGGACTACCATTTCTTTTAGTTCAAGGATCCCGACAAATACTTTAATGTCTTTGTTGAGCCCGTCTTCAAATCGTCGACACATCTTGGCTTCAGAGGAACATATTCCATGGCATACTTACTCAATCGAACAAACTCTCTTTCATATTCGAGATGTCATATTACCTTGCTTCACTCAAGAAACTCTTTACATTTCGATCAATAAATCTTTCACTAATATATTTCTTCCAAACTCTTCTTGAAAGAATTCCCAAGTTACCCTCTCTTTCGGTACCACCAAATCAAAGTCTTCCACCAATTATAGGTGAATCTCTCAACAAAGATGTAGCACATTTCAAATATTCTTCAGTGTACAAGATAATTCATCAAATACCGGATAGAATTTTCAAGCCGTAACTCGCTTTCTCGCATCATCATCAATATTTGCTCTAAATTCTTC
Organism: Gossypium arboreum; assembly: GCF_025698485.1. Classification (NCBI taxonomy): domain Eukaryota; kingdom Viridiplantae; phylum Streptophyta; class Magnoliopsida; order Malvales; family Malvaceae; genus Gossypium; species Gossypium arboreum. The sequence goes on along the minus strand of NC_069079.1, from coordinate 63,148,296 downwards.
ATCCCTTGTTTACTTAATTCTATCAATGGGGTTCTGTAAAATTTTATCATATCCACTCCTTGAGGCATTGGAGGCATAGGTTGAGGAATTGGGGAGGTGGGGAGGTCGTACATTTGGGTTCGTCTTTAACGAACTCAAGGTACCATGCACTCATCATTTGGAGAAAGGCTTCTCGATCCCTTTCTCCTCCTCCCCGACCAATAGTAGGAGGTGGGTTTTCGGTCACGCCCTTCAAATGGAGTCATGATTACTCTCTACTTCATCTGCCACAATGGATCAGATCCATTTACTATATAAAAATCATTTAAAAGGTCAAGTCGTCACACTATCACAATTCATACATATGGCATGTATAGCAAAATCCGTACATACAACACGTAGTCCGAGAACCGACTAAAACTAGCTCTGATACCACTAAATGTAACGTCCCCATGCCTGAAACCATCACCGGAGTCGAGCTTGAGGGGTTACCGAACATAATCTATCAATTTAAGAACTTCAAATCATTTGTTTCTACATTCACAGCTTTCTAGCTACTCGCGTCACAGTTACAAGAAAATTCATATCTCGAGTTACAAAACTCAAAATCAAGATCCATAAATTTTCCCTGAATCTAGACTCATATATCTATTTACTAATTTTTTTTCTAAAATTTTTTATTGGGCCAATTAGTACAGTTTATTAATTAAATTATCCCCTGTTTCAGGGTTCGACTGCTCTGTCCTCTGTGTATTACGAATCAGATATATCTCTATACAAAATTTCAATGACTATGAGATTTGTTTCTATTAAAACTAGACTCAATAAGGAATCTGTACATATAAATAAAAACGTATAATTATTTTAGTAAAATTTATTATGAATTTTTAAAGTCAGAACAGGGGATTCAAAAATCACTCTGGCCCTGTTTAGTAAAAGTTTAAATATCTCATAAAATATAATTTATATTCCTGTTTTGTTCAATCCATATGAAAATAGACTCATTAAGCTTCAATTTCATAACTTACTAATCATTTAGTTCTATTTATACTATTTTTAGTGATTTTTCAAATTCATGTCATTCCTGCAGCAATATTCTGTTTTAAGGCAAGTTTCATCTTTCCATGAATTTTATGAACTAGATAACCTGTTAAACTTCCATGATATCAAACATGATCTAAATTAGCCATCACCATGACTTATCAATATCAAACATTTTCTCAACCAAACACGGCCATATCATAAAATTATTTACACAAAATAGGTATATTGCTATACATGCCATACTTAAGTAGTTGTACAAGCCATTTACCAAGATAAAAGTCCTTTGGATAGTGTGATCGAACTTTCAACCTGTCCCGATTCCTGAGCCGGCTTGTTCAAAACTACAGTGAATGAAAAGGAAGGAGTAAGCATAAATGCTTAGTAAGTTCATATGTAAATAACAAGTAACATAACAATACAAATATACCAAACAACTTTAGCATGGTACCACCAAAACATTTATCACATCTTTAAACATCATTCATCATCTTACCACCTTATCGTTGTTGTATCTATTTTCAACCCGAGGGTTAAGAACTTACCTGTCCAAAGTGTCCATTTCACAACACTTACCTAAAACGTCACTTATATCTTAAGTGCTCTTCCATTAAACTAGAAATTTCACCCGTTGAATACATCGGAATATAACTCGGATACATGGATAATTTGCACATAAGTGCCACATATGTAATCAAGAAATCATGTAACCCGCCCTAAGTGAACTCGGACTCAACTCAATGAGCTCGGCGTCAGATCCATAAATGAACTCGGACTCAACTCAACGAGTTCGGATGCCTAGTTACATCTCACGAACTCGGACTCAACTCAACGAGTTCGGACATTTGCATCCATAAGTGAACTCGGACTCAACTCAATGAGTTCAGATGCTCAACCATCCTAGTGACATGTCACTTGTATCCTAATCTATTCCTAAGGTTCAAACGGGCTTTTTCCCTCGATCTCACATTTGCCGTCTTCCATGGAGTATCAGAACCGATACTCGGTAGCAATTCATATTTATCAAGTAGTAAACATAATTTGCATATTACTCAACATTAACCACAAAGCATAATATTTCACGATTAAAAATCAGCATATCATATAATTAACATTAATAACTTAAAAATAACATTTATGCTACATAATTTACACATGAACTTACCTTGGTACCAAAATATAAAGATTTTGCAATTTAGTCCACAATCTTTTCTTTTCCTCGATCACGACTTGAATCTCATTTTCTTGATCTATAATACCAAATTAATCTTATTTAATACATACATTTATCAAAAAAGCATTTAATACGAACTTTAAAAAATTACACTTTTGCCCTAAACTTTTGCATAATTACACTTTTGCCCCTAGGCTCTGAATTAAACTTTATTCCTTATTCTTATGTTTTATAACATGCTGATCACTTTTCCTTCTATGGCAACATCAAATTCTCTCTCTAACATATACTTGTGACTATTAGGTATTTTTGCCGATTAAGCCCTTTTACTCGTTTTCACTAAAACCGAGTAGCACAAGTTGTCTAACATAATTTAAAACCCCATATTCTATCATAAAACATCAAAATACACAAATTTCACCTATGGGTATTTTTCCAAATATAAACCCTAGGTTGAATTATTGCTAGCATAAGCTTAATCGAGCTTCCGGATTCCAAAACGTAAAGAACATTAAAAACGGGCTTGGAATCACTTACTATGGAGCTTGGAAGCTTGAAACAAACCCTATCTATGGAGAACCCTTGAAATTTCGGCCTAATGAAGAAGATGGACAAAAATTGGCTTTTAATTTTGTTTTTAATTCATTTTAATAACTAAATGACCAAAATACCCTTACTACTAAACTTTCCAAAAATTCCTTCCATGTCCTAATTTTGTCCATGAACTTAAAATTGGTCAAATTGATATTTAAGACCTTCTCATTAATATTCCAAAACAATTTCATACTAAAAACTTCTAGAATGCAAGTTTTACAACTTATTCGATTTAGTCCCTACTTTCAATTTAAGCATTTTAGGCATAGAATTTCATCACAAAATTTTCACACAATCATGCAATCATATCATAAACATCAAAATGATTGTAAAATAATTATTTCTATCTCAGATTTGTGGTCACGAAACCACTATTCTAATTAAGCCCTAATTTAGGATATTACAAAAGATGTCTCTTGATTCGACCATGGATAAGGTAAACGAGTTATTTGATTCACATAAAGATAAACTGTCGGACAGGAACGATGCTCTTGAGGCCATGTTGATGGCTTTGAAGGAGGAAATAATGGCCACGACGCTGGCTTTAAGCACAAGAATTGAGGAGCTCGAGGGAGAGCTGGCCTTGTATCGAGCAGCGGTGAGGGAAGGAGTGTCAAGTGCAGCACTCAGTAGCGAGTATGTCCCGAAGCCGAAAGAGGTTGTGGGGATAAGGTCTGCATATGATGGGGACAATTTCTTGTGGAGGATGGAAAACTACTTCCGTGCCAAAGGCATCGTGGATGATGCGGGTAATGTACAAACTACTTCATTATTTCTTACTGATATTGTGCTTTTATGGTGGCGAGGTAGGACCACAGATAAAAGGCAAGATGAGATTAGAACATGGGAGAAGTTCCAATACGAGTTGAATGGACAGTTTTACCCGGAGTTTGCCGAGGAAGAAGCTTGGGCAAAGTTGCAAGGGATAACGTAACGGGGCACAGTGGGGGAGTATGTTCGTGAGTTCAAGGAACTCATGTTCCAAGTTTTGGATGTGACCGAGAGAGAAGCAATGCTTGCTTTTCAAGAGGGATTGAAGTCGTGGTCGACGGAGGTGGAACAAAGAGGTGTCCAAAAGCTGTCGGAAGCCATGAAGGTAGCGGTATCCGTGGTTAAGCTTGGTCTAGGGAAAGACAAGCTTGGATCTTCCAAGTTCGAGGAAAGGGGTGTATGTGAAGGGAATCACAAGGAAGATACGAATGAGTATGGCAATGGCAACGGCGATAATTGTGGTAATGGGAAACCACGAGTTGGGAAGAAGAAACCCAAGAAGAAAAGGGACAAGCTGAAATGCTTTCTCTGTAACGGTCCATACATGTTAAAGAAATGTCCGATGAAATCCGCGCTTAGGAAGAAGCCGGTGGGTAAGGCCTTGGGACTTGGTTCGAGCATAAGGGGTGTCGAAGCTAAGGAGTCCGAAAGCGGGAAGAAGCCAGTCGAGTGGTTCTTATGTCATGGTCCGCATAGGTTACGGAAGTGTCCGAGAAAGTCTATTATCGATGGGAATGATCGAGCAGATACGGAGCCCAAGAAGCTTGGTTCGAGCAAGGGAAAAGCTGAAGCCAATAGGGCAAAGAGGAGTAAGCCTGTCATCGAAGGGAACGATGGAGCAGACAAGGAGTCCAAGAAGCTTGGTTCGAGCAAGGGTAAAGCCGAAGCCAAGAGGACTAAGAGGAGTAAAAAGAAGCGAGTAAAATGCTTCTTGTGCCGTGGTCCGCATGAGTTGCGAAACTATCTAAAGCAAGCCGTAGTCAAAGGAAAGGCAACGTCCGAGCATGGTGAGTCGTCGGAGGGGCTTCCACCCAAAGAAGAGGTGAGTTTGTCATCGGACTTAGAGGAAGAAGTTGCGATGAAAACAGTGAAGCTGGAACCAATGAGGCTCGAATCGAGTGAAGCGTCGGAGTTGGCCGAGTCATCGACAAGGTTTACACCTATGGGAGAGGTGGGTGGTGCATCGGACTTCAAGGAAAAAGAAGAGATGCATGTGGGACAGTTGACCGAGTAAATGCAAAGGTACATTCGAAACACTCTGATAGTGTTTTGCATTCTAACTTGTGTACTTGGCGAGAACGTAGGGGCCCTTTTGAAGTTCTTGAGCAAGGAGGCCGAGAGACTGTGGGCAAAGCGAAGCCAAGTGTTGTGAATCATGAGGATTCTGTTCGAGGGAAGTTAGAATGTGGGCAAGGGAGTGACATAACTCCTTGTCGTCGAGATGTACAAACGAGTAGGACGGCTCGAGTTAAGAAACGACGGAAGCCGAGGCAAAAGTCCCGAAGGAAGGGAAGAGCTAAGGCAACGAGTGGGATCCAAGGCGAATCAAGTCAGTGCCATTCGGGAGTCGCAACGAGGACGTTGCGAGAATGGATGGGGGAGAATGTCACGGGCCAGAGTTCAAAGCCCGTGACCATCGAACCAAATGCATCCGATGGAGGTCTATTACTTAGATAGGGATCATTTGGCCCACGAGAGCTGGCCCGATTTAAGGAACTATTGGAGAAGCCTGTCAGATTGAAGCCTGGTTGGCTCGATAGCGAAGATATGGCAACTTAGGCAACTATGGTAACTAATCTTTAAAGATAAAGGGAATCATATCTTGTAAAGATTAGATAGGATTTGATATGGCAATATCTTGTAAAATCTTTTGAATCATGGGATTGGTTAATCTCGTCCGTCGATGTAATTGTATCTTGACCGTCGGTTTTGGGAGAGCTCAAGTATAAATAGAGAGCCTCCCCCTCATTTGTACTCACTCCATTCATTGTTTCATTATTCTTTGTGAATAAGAGAATAGAGAGCATTTACTCAAACACTTTGCGAGCGTCCCTTTCTGTTGTTCTTTTTAAGCTTCTTTTGGCATAAGTTTGCTTTCACTGTACGAGTTGGTGCCTTGGAGGAGTTCTTAAGGAATCCTCATTCGAGTAAAGGCTGACTTGGGCGAGTTTAGACGAGCGAATCGCCTAAGGCCGCACGGATTGCGAGACGAAAGGTCTAGCCCCGTGACAACAGTCCATGCATATATTCATTAGCAATTAATTAATTTTATAAATTTAAAAGCATTAAAAATATATTTTTTTATAAATTTTAAATAATTTAAATAATTTTTATTTTTAAAACTATTTTATAATTTTAAAATTTTAAAATTTTAAAAATTAATTAATTATTATCACACGTCAAAATTAATATACATTAATTTTTTTTATTTTGGAAAATTTAACTAGTAACGCAAGTTTAAAATTAATAGAGCGAAAATTGCGCTAAAATGTTTTTTAATAAAATTAAAGTCATGGTGGTAATATTTATTTATTTTCAGAATTTAATTGTAATTACCATGTGATCGACTGCTTTTTAGTATGTAGTAGAATTAGATAGTTTGAGTGTAAGAATTCTTGAAGGCCCGAGGAGCAAAGCCTGGACGGCGGCTGCAGAATTTAGGAACTATAAAATTTGAGTGGCACTTTCCCCTAAAATCCGGAGTAGGACTATTTTCATTTGCAAAAAAATATAAAGTCAAGAGTTTCGTTAAGACTATTTGGGTGTCTTTCTCCACATAGGATTAAGCGATGTTGTTGCTTAAAGTGGCCTAATTTTAAATCCAAAATAAATAAAATTGAAAATTAAATTAAACTATTTATGGTTCAGCGCCAGAAAAGGAAGTTTGGTAGTAGCTTGAATTAACTAGGGCGGTGGCAGTGATAAAGAAGAAAGAGCAGTAATGACAGTTTTGGCTTCAAAAGTATTTTTGGAAGAAAAGTTGTGTAGAAACAATTTCGCTTTTATTGAAATTTTAAACTTTTCAGAAGTCATTTCAAAAGACTTCAAACGGAGAAGCTAAAATTTTAGCTTTTCCTCTCCCAAAAGCACTTTTAGTGATTAATTACTTTTCATCCCTCCAATAATATAGTACTTTCTGTTTTTTTCTTGATACTTAATTACAAATATGTTAAAATTATTAATTAAAATAAAAATATTTTTAAAATACTAATTACAAATATTTAATAGTTATATTTAAATATTTAAAATATAGTTTATATATTCTAATTAAATTTTATAAATAATTAATATTTATTGCTTAAAATATTTAAAATTTATATTTTATATATTAAAATATTAACAAGAAGTTATAATAAATTTTTATATTCTTATTAAATTATAATAATATTAACTAATTTAAATATTATTTAAATGTATATTTGTTACTTGATAATAACATGTCTAAAATGAACATTTTATTTCTCAAAAGCATTTTTTGACAGCAATGCTAAACACTCAAATTTTAAACCAAACTTTTCAAAAACACTTCTCAAAAGCACTTTTTTCACAACATTTCTCAAAAATACTTTTCAAAAGCAATGAAGAACTGGCCCTTAGTTTCCAAGGGCAGTGGTCTAGTTTAGGTTGAATGGAAACAGTCAGATTAGCTAACAACATTCTCTGCACTCCCTTTCCATTTTCGAAATAAAACAGGTTAGACTTCTGGTTTGCTTAACTCCACTATTCAATCATCTTCAAAAATTAAATAATATAATTAAAATAAGTTACAAAAAAAAAAAAAGTAGGAAAATTATATTTTTAAGAAACGAGGAAAAATTAAAAATTAACCGATTTTTAATACAGTATTAAAATAGAGATAGAGTCATATGATTTGAGTCTATGTTAAAACAATTATCTATAATAGTTTTAACTATATTTTCATACAAGAGAATTTATTATATATTTTAAAAATTTTATTGAATTTGATTTCAATAAATTCTTTTTTCTCAATTTAATTTATAAATTTAATTAAATGAATTAAAGTAATTTGATTTTTAAATTCTTATAATGTAACAATGTTGCAGTTGCACCTTGCTCCACCTTGCTAAAAGAATCCAATTTTATATACTAAATATTATTTTCTTTGATTGAAATGGTATGGTTGATATTAGATTTGACTGTTAAAATGGGTTGTGATTTTTATATATATTATTTATTTTTATTCAGTTTAAGAAAAATCATTATTTTTTATAAAATATACATTGATTATATTTTTAATTTTTAATATAATTAAAGTGTGTATTACAATTTTAGAATAGGGTGTTAAACCCTAAGATTTCGTTTGATAGAATAGAAAGAAAATGGAAGAGGTAGAAAAATAAAAATAAAATAAATAAAATAAAATAAAATATTTAAAAATTCATATCTCTTATTTTCTCTTCTATCATCATTACAATTGGGAAGTATTAATTTTATGTATTAATATTAAAATGATCATCTCTTTTTTTCTTAGATTTTTCTTTTACACTCAATTCATTTTTTCTAATTTTTATTATATATTTCTACTATTTCACCAATCAAGCACACGAAATTTTAATCGCTAGCTTTGATATGTATGTATTTTCGGAATGTCGAATGTCACCAAGCACGGGTTAACATTTTCCACAAGCACACAAAAAAATTGTTTGAAAGACCTGAAGTTATAAGGGATATTGGGCTGTATTAGCTACTGCATATATGGGAAGAAAGGATCTCTTTTAATACTTAATGCACCAATAGGCAATAGCAATAGGCGGGCTCTAAAAACAGATATTTTTCCAAGTTTTCATAGTGAACAAAAGAATAAAATCCAAAAACTAAAATAAAAATTGGAAATCAAAGAAAGAGAGGGAAAGGAAGAGACAGAAACAAAATGCAGTAGTAGTACTGCTACAAAGCATTCCCCTTTATCTTTATTGCATCTTTAACTGCTTTATTACTTTGATCGTGGAAGACCAAGAATAGGGAAGAGTTTTACAGAAGAGAAAAGGGAGTTCAAAGACAAAGTGGCAGTGAGGATGCATGGTAGATCTCTTACCACCTCCAAAACACTTTGCTGACCAGGGCAGCCTTTCCCTTAACCTGAACATGTCGTTTTAACATTGAATACATTCAACAAACGACATTGCCTCTTTGCCCCCCCTTGCCCCATCATGTTGGAATTGCCTTGAGATTCGAGGAACTAAAGAGTCTCTACGAATCAAAGGTTAAAAATCCCTTTTATTTTTTCTTTTTCGAAAGAAATTTACGATCGACACTAAATTGAATAAAGAGGACGACGAAATTAATAGAGTGGAGGAGGGAGTTTTTCTCTCTCTAGTGCACTTTATTCTGTCGATACTTTGCTGTTTTACTGAGAACGAGGCTCGCTTTGTTTAACAATGTTCTTTCTTTCTTCCTCTTTCTTTATGTCTGCTGCATTGTCTTGTTCTACTTCAGGAATCTGCCTTCTCTTCCCATCTCACTTCCACGAATTAAAGTGCTCTTTCTTGCTGTAGTCGTTGGACCTTCATTTTCTCAGGTTTTTTGGCTTCTTCCTTTGCTTTCGTATGCGTAATAGCACTAGAAAGAAGAAACTAAGACAATCCCGGTTCTTGTTTACTTCTCTTTGGTTAATCTTTTACCTTGTTTTTGTGCAAGCAAACATAGACACATTTGTTTGCCTAGTTAACTATCTGGGACCAAAGAACTCAGTTTGTTTTACTCTAGTAAAAAGCCCGAAATTAGGGGAGGAGAGTACCGTCTATGGGGTTCTATTAACAGCTTAATTTCTTTTATCTTTTTTCGGGGTTATTACAAGCAGAGCTGGGATTTCCGGGAATAGTAAAGAGCAATTTAGGAACTGTATGAAGTAGAAGTCTAACTATGACAGATGGGAAACCAAAGAAAAGCAAGGTTTTTTTTCTTCTTCTTCTACTTCGTCCTCTGTTTCTGCTTTCTTGTACTAAATTTATGAAAAAGAAAATGGAGGTTGTTAACTGGTTAGTGTTCTTGTATTGGGTGTTTATTACTTTTTTTTTGGTGGTGTGTAGCTCTCATGGTCCAAAAAAATGGTCAGAAAATGGTTCAATATCAAGAGCAAAACTGAGGACTTTCAAGCAGATGATCATGTTTATGGAGGTGGGTACTACGGTTTTCTTTTTCCTGGTATTTAACAATGGTTGCTTAGTAATATTCGTCAGTTATGGAAATAGTAAGGGGTTAAAATCTCAAGTTTTTAAGCCGGAGAAGAAGAGAGGTTGGTTTTTGTGAGAAATGAAGGAAAGAGAACATTTTTCCCCGATCCAATTAAAACATGCCAACCTAGCACGAATTACTCGGTTAATTGAAGGCTTATCTTTTCCTGGATTCCTTTTATTAGTACCCAAGATTCTGATATTTTCCTTTTCTTGTTCATGCAATTTCTCTTCAGCCACACAAGGCATCGTTGAATATTCCATTTGCAGCTTCAGTTTTTATTTTTTGAAGTTTTCTTCTGTTTCATAACTTGTATATATAACTTGGTTGATGTATGAAGGTGCTTTTCATCAAACTTCAGGAGGTGAAGTAGAATACAGGACTAGCTTCTCAGAAAGGGAGCCATGCACAATAAAAAAGAGTAAAACAGGTTCCCAAGCTCACCATCTTCTAAGAAGAAATTGTGCTTTGGACTTTTGTTGTTATTGTTTATTTTTGAAATGTTACTTTGATGTGCAGAAAAATTTAGTAAGAATACAGAACGAAGCAGGCGAGGGAGAATGAATCTCGATCACCCTCGAATCATAGATGTCCAAAATTATAGGTACCTTTCACTTCAATTTTTCGAATGTTTTCATTTTTATTCCTTTTTGACGCATCTATAACAACTGTTCTCTTTTCCATTGGAGCAGCATATTTGTAGCCACATGGAATGTGGCTGGAAGATCCCCACCTAGTAATTTGAATGTAGAAGATTGGCTTCATTCCTCTCCTCCTGCAGATATATATGTCTTAGGGTATGTTTGAAAGTTTTGATTTTCATGTCTTCCTTAGCAAACTCGATTATAGGCCCTTTGCTCATGGAGTAGTTTCTTTCCCATTTGGTTTGGTAGGTTTCAAGAGATAGTTCCTTTGAATGCTGGGAATATTTTGGGGGCTGAAGACAATGGACCGGCCAAAAAGTGGTTGTCTCTCATTAGAAAGACTCTAAATAATCTTCCAGGAACTAGTGGAGGAGGGGGTTGCTATACACCATCTCCTGTTCCACAGCCCATTGTTGAGATGGATGCAGACTTCGAGGGGTCATCTAGGCAGAAGAATTCATCTTTCTTTCATCGCCGATCATTTCAGACAACCAACAGCTGGAGAATGGACAATGACCCCTCCATTTCACAACCACGACTTGACAGACGATTGAGTGTTTGTGATCGGGTAATATTTGGTCATAGGCCAAGTGACTATGATTCCAGTTATAGATGGGGTAATAGGCCTAGTGATTACTCCCGGCCTAGTGATTACTCCAGGCCTAGTGATTACTCCAGATGGGGTTCTTCAGATGACGATAACGGGATTGCAGATTCACCCAGTACTGTATTGTACTCTCCAATGTCCTATGGTGGATCTGCATCAAATGAACAAGGATATAGGATGACGGGACATTCAAGGTACTGTCTGGTGGCTAGTAAGCAAATGGTTGGCATATTTCTCACAATTTGGGTAAGAAGTGAATTGAGAGATCATGTTAAAAACATGAAAGTATCTTGTGTTGGCAGAGGACTGATGGGTTATCTTGGAAATAAGGTATTATTTGACTGTAAAAATTCGTAGCCTTTCACTTTGATTTCCATATAATAGCTTGTCTCCGCCTCTTGAATCAGAGGCACTAATGATTAACCCATATGACTTTGTTCGCCAGGGTTCTATATCTGTTAGTATGTCGGTGCATCAAACAAGCTTTTGCTTCATCTGTAGTCATTTAACTTCTGGGCAAAAGGAGGGTGATGAGCTAAGAAGAAACTCTGATGTCATGGAGATTCTTAAGAAGACGAGGTTTCCACCAGTTCATAATGCTGCTGATGAGAAGTCTCCTGAAACAATCCTTGAGCATGAGTAAACCCTTTCCTAGTCTACCATCAATTAAATTCTTTTTCTTTTCTTTGAAATTACTTAATGCATATGGGAAAAAAGGGATTTGAAAGTATATAAAGAATAGCTCTGAAACAATTTATATGAATGAACTCTTTATCATTTGATGATCAAGAACAGCTCTAAATCAACAGAATTTCCTTTTAGGATAATGCGAAATGGATCCATCTTGTACATGCAAACTGCTAATATTTTGTTCCTCCCTTTCGCTTGCATATACTGACTGTTTATATTTTAATCCAGTCGAATAATTTGGCTTGGGGATTTGAACTACCGAATCGCCCTCTCATATCGGTCGGCCAAGGCACTTGTTGAGATGCAGAATTGGAGGGCATTGTTAGAAAATGACCAGGTATGCTTTACTGTCCTGTTACAAACTCCACAAATTTCGTCCGAAGTGTTTTTTAGGCCAAATTTCTTCACAGGTCTGAAATTCATATGATAAGTTTTACAGAAAAGTTTAATAAGAAAACCTTTCATTGATGGTTTTCTTTGCAGTTGAGGATAGAGCAGAAAAGAGGACGTGCTTTTGTGGGATGGAATGAAGGAAAGATTTACTTCCCACCAACATACAAGTATTCAACTAATTCGGACAGATATGCAGGAGATGATATGCACCCAAAAGAGAAATGCCGAACTCCTGCTTGGTAAGAAAATTCTTCCCACCATAAGGCATGATCAAGTACTTGAAATCATAGCTTTGACATTAACAAAATGATAGTGTATTTAAGAACCCTCCCACATCTTCTGTTGCATTTTTTTTTTTCTCTTTTCAAATTTAACAACTTGAAGTGCTGACTTAATTTAACTTTGTTGTACAAAGGTGTGACCGCATATTGTGGTACGGGGAAGGCCTCCACCAATTATCTTATGTCCGTGGGGAATCTAGGTTCTCAGATCACCGACCAGTTTACGGTATATTTTGGGCTGAGGTTGAGTCAAGCCATGGCCGATTGAAGAAAAGCATGAGCCACTCTAGTTCAAGGATTGAGGCAGAGGATCTTCTGCCATATGCGCATGGATACACTGAGTTGAATTTCTTCTGAAGAGTGAGGGCCCTCGCTGAAGGTATACCTTATCACATTCATTCAATTAGGCTTTAGCTGTCTTGTTTCCATATTATCAAACTTAACTCTTTTTTGAATTCGAAAATATTTGTTTTTCCTACTACTAAGTGATCTTCAATGGCAGTAAATATCTTTTGGAGAAATTTCAAGGTCCTTCTGCATATCAGCAATAATCTGGCATTCTGAAATCAACCAGGTAAATCCCTGTCATTACTTTTTTTCTTTTTTTTTTTTTTTTACTTTTCTTAAGTGGTGTGCAACAAATTTGTCTAAACTCTAAAGTAGACAAATGCTAGCACACTTGTGGTCCATGGGCAGGCATAACCCATACTTGACTCGATTTAAACATGTCTTCCAAGAAACTGAATCATGTCTCTTAGCTTTTGTCACTTAGCTAATGGACTGTACGAGAATCTACATGAAAACTATTTCATTTCCTAGAAACAAAATGTATGTACTTGTGCGTATCATCAAAGTGTTTGATATTTTTGTTCTTTCTTGCAAAGAGCCATTCCTTGTTCTTAATTATATAAATTGAATATCGGTCTCTTATGTTTGTAGGAATGTACTTTGGGGACTTTCATTATTAAAGGTGATGGCGACATTCCTGTGCTCTTTAAACCAAAACAAGGTTGGTCCACTTTTTTCTCTCTTTTTTTTTTTGGGGGGGGGGTAGTGGGGAGGGTGTTAAATATTTAGTTTCCTGTAATAATCTGATTCAATGTTTTCTTGATCAGGTGTAAATTCTGCATAAAAACGACGTTAGCTTACAATTACCGGTCTTAATGCAATGCATAGTTAACTGATATACAAACACCCACTGCTCCTTTCCCATTATTCTTCATAATTACCAGGTACTGTATATACATACACACTTCATTTCTGGTGATTACATCTTATACTTAAAAAGCTGAAAGACAAATGTGATAATGATACGAGCTTTTGATGTTTTTGAGGGGTGAAGTTGGTGTATCAAGAACTGCCCGAAGTGGGTAGTTGAAGATTGTTTTTTTGATGATGATTCTTTTGTTAAGTAATTCTTTTTAGCAGCAAAAGATGAAGTACGGTGGTTACTTTTTGTTTTAAATTCCAAAGAAAAGTAAAGGTTTGACAATACTCATTAAGTGATAGAAGAAATGTAACAAAAAAAAAAAAAACGGAAGAAGATAATAATAGACAAGGGAATGATTCTTTTATCCTCGCTGCTTTTGCTAATGATTTTACTGGAAAAGTTGGTTTCCCGGATATTCTAACATCTACACCGCCATTTTAAAAAAAAATATATTTTTAGGTGATCTGTGTTTCTGTTGTGTCACTCAAATTTTAAAAAATTATTTTAATAATTAATATTATTAAAAATTTAATATTTTGACCACTTTTCCATTAAATCACTAGCGGAATTTGACGTGACTCTTTTTTATTATTAAATACTTAGTTTGTTACTTGTTCAAATAGTTATTCAAACGGTTGTTCAGACACAAGTTTAAACAAGATAGAAAACAAAAACGAAAACAATGTAGATAAGGAGAATAAAGAGAGATAATCACACAAAGTTTATTGATGTAGTTCAGAAATAATCTTATTTTACGAAGTTTCATTTAATGAATGGTTTATTCAACAACCGATTCAGTCACCTATTAATTAAAGCTTAATTTACTTTTACATAAAAAATAATTACAATCTCAGTAGCTAGTCCCAACTTGGTACAACTATTTAATCAAAACCTCACTTACAATTACATTTAGCTCTTTCAAAGAATGCTTATAAAATAAATGTAAAATACAAGAAAAATATTACCAAAGATACCAATAGAATCAACACGAAGCCACTCTCTAAAAAAGATGCATCTTCATATGCAAATAAGCTGCCTATTTATATGCAAAATAAGGTAGCTCCTCGTAGCAAAATTTGTGTAGATAAATTATCCTTTTTAATTGCACAATAGGCTTGGATAAAGACATCCAACACTTATCCCCTAAATAAATCCTAAAAAAATCAACACTTTAATCACCAAACAAATAGCTTATGATAAGGAGAAGCATAGTAGGAAAAGACATGTCGATTTCTAAGTCTCTTCAATATCCAAATTTGATCACCATAAGAAATTATCCAAGATAAATCCTTCCATTATGATCATCAAATAGAACCTTCAAGTCCAAATAAAATATCAAACTTGATCTCCAAGTAAAAGGATAAGGTTAATGATAAATATAAGCTTTTGAGATAAAGTAAGTTGATCTAGCCTTCTCTTCTTACCTCAAATTTGATCAACATCATAAAACATGTTTTGAGAATCATTTGCTTCTGGAAAAAAAAATCATGGAGGTCCAAGTCAAAATGTCAACATATAAATCCTTTTAAGTTGTCCTGAAGTTCACTCTATATTGTTGTTGATATATGCACGGATGATGTGAAATTTATTAAATTTCATTCATTGAAGTTGTCAATTTTCAAGTTGGGAAAATCAATCGACTTGCAACGACTTTTTGGATGAGAACTAGACATTTTTGGGTTTAGATATATCATATAGTTTGAAGATCTATCTCTTAACTTTGAAACGCACTTTGAATCACTCAATTTTGAGTTTGGAAGCCTAAGTTATGACTATTTTAGTGAAGACTGCGTGAACAAAATTTTAGATGGGATTATTACGAAAATTACGAGTTTCGGACTTTTAATTTGAGTGTATTTCATATTGGGTTAGATTTTTAGACTTAATTTTTATTATATATGATCTCAATATTGTATTTAATAGGTTTTATTATTTTATTATTTATTTATTCCGAATTTTGAATATTATTTAAGTATTTTAAGTTGTTAGGAGTTTTATGTTTCTTAGTCAAACAATAAAGTTTAGTTTAAAATTACTTCTTATTAGATTAATTATAGTTTCAGTATACTTTAGAGTTTTATTTGGATGTACTTAGCTAGCTTATATAAAGGCTTCTTCATTGTTCATTAGGGACATGATTGTTTTCATTAATAAAGTTTTCAACTTTATGAATTATTTTCTTTGTGTAAGATTTCTTTCTTATGATTTTTAGAAATAGTTTTCTTCTCAATTTTCTTCAAGGAGTTGTGAGAATTTATTCTTCATCCTTCAATTTGCCAAGGATGATTTCTTGGAGGGTTGATTAGAGCCATTGATTGAGTTTGTGGGAATTTATATCTCAAAAGGTTCAATTGGACACTTATCAACTATTCATCACATCCATCGATTTATTCTATCCATCTTCCACTTTTAAATTTTGTCTATTTATTTATTTATTATTTTAAATATTTATTTTTAGTTCTTAAATTTCTTTTTTTAATTTTTTTGTTTTCTTTAATTTTTAAATTTGTTTATTTCTTCTTTCATGTTAGATCAAAACCTTTCCTTCTTGAGTCAAACAACTTGAATACGATCTTGATATGCTAATAAAGAATAAGTAGAGGAAGCGGATGCAAAATAACCTCTTGCTGCAATTGATCCACCACGTGGTAATCTGCTATTCTACGATTTGCACTTACAAGACTTACCACCACCACCACCACCACAATTGCCGATAGAGCCATTGATGTCACGGGATGAACGAACACTCAGAGACTATGTGCTACTGGATCTGAATGCGGTACAAGGCAATATCACCAGGCCAACGATCATAACGAACAATTTTGAGATAAAGCCGACAATGATCCAGATGATCCAAAACAACCTATAGTTCAGAGAGACAATGATAGATGACCCAAATCAACACTTAAAATAGTTTCTCCAACTTTGTTGTACTTTTAAATTCAATAGGGTCATCGATAACGCTATTCGTCTTCAGTTGTTCCTCTTATCCTTAATCAATAACGCCTTTTCTTGGTTAGTGATCACCTATAAATGAGTTATCATTTATAGTAAAATATAATAGCAAAAACATATAAGAAGTTAGAACGACGATGTCCGTAAGTGCACAGGTCAAATTGTAATATAGTTAGTACAACGAAATAGTCGAAAGTATTCTGAGGATCGTACTTAAGGGAGGATGAAATAAATTATGTAAACCTTTTTACAATAATAAGTCTAAGTACTAGTAATTAATTCATATATTATGATGAACCATAAAATAGATTGCTGAAATAAAAATAAATAATGAAAATAAATAATCAAGAAAAATAAACAAACAAATTAAATCAAAAAACCAATCAAGAAGATTAACTCACTTCAGGGTTTGTAATTAACTTTGGATTAGGGTTTTAAGAGAGATTAACCACCGATTAACCAATTAGACCTCCTGTCCTCTAATTAACTAATTGGTTGGTTGATACTTGCTTATCTCCCGACCTCACTTTCTCAACCATGATTAACTACGATTTACTCGGTTCAACGTATCTCCCAACCTCGTCTAGCCCATGATAACTTCTTAGGGTTGTTAGACGTAGTGGTTTAAGAACACATAATTCATACCAACTAACCCCTCTCGGGAAAATCTTAAATCCTCTATTAATCACATCCCCATTCACTCGTTAATCTCTTCTAAGAGATTTTTCCACTCATGTTATTCATAATATCAATCTCAATTGAATAACTCATGTGAAGAACGCAACTGATTCAGAAGAGAAAAGAGATTTAAATAATTGTGGATTTTATCTTGAATAGGAAACGAAGCAGCAAATTGATTGATTGGAATTATAACACCTTATGCCTGATCCAGTCACCTGACCGCAATTTATACATTACATACTTGTCAATTTAAGTTTACAATTCATACATAACATAGAAATTACATTCATTTGCCTTGTTCCATAATTTCTACCATGTCAAATGGTTAAACCTGGATAAATCAAATCATCAAAACATAACATGCCAAGATTCATATACGTCTTGTTTCATTTCCATTTCGATAATTAACTATTTTCCCCGGAGAATAATAGTAAATCAATTTTGGATACACAGGAGGGTAATGCTCATATGAGCTAACATAAGAACATTAATTGATACAAGATGCTGCTCACACAAGCTTCAGAGAATCTGCAACACATGTAGGATCTCAAGCCATCGGGACGGTATCCATCACTGATACATAGTACTTGTTAAATATAACACCAGCCCAAAGTGCCTGCTACTGAAAACAACAGCAACTAATGCCTACTAAATATACACCAGCACTAAGCCTGCTATACCTTAAGACATGTTATTTGTATTGTAACACCCCTATCCCGTCTCCGTTGCAGAATTAATGTTACGAAATGTAACCGAACTAAATAGAACATTTGACTTCAATTCACTATAATTAACCAAATAAATTACAAACATATAAAAAATAAATCAATTCAGGGTATAAATACACTTATAGGTCTTAATTCAAGCTTAAGAGACCCTAAAAATAGTTTGAAAACAATCTGAATTAAATTAAAACAAATCAGAAAATTTCAGAAAAACTTGAAAATCTGAAATTTTTCAAAAAAAGTGGTCACATGGCCATGTGGCCAAGCCGCATGACATAACCTAGACCGTGTGAACACTTGAAATCAGGACACACAACCATGTCCCAGCTCGTGTGAGCATTCAAAATAGGATCACACGGTTGTATCGTAGGTTGTGTGCCAAATCGTATGTATATTCGAAGTTGGGTTACATGTTCGTGTTGCAGGCCGTGTGTTGGACCGTGTAACAAACTGTTTTGCTCACACGGCTGTCGCAGGTCGTGTGCTAGGCCGTATGGATACTACACCTAAAAAAAAATAATACACAAGGCCGTGTAAGGTGACCGTGTGTGGCACACGGCCGTGTGACAGCCAGTGTCACTGGTCGCGTGCATAATTTTTAACCCTTAAATCAAGCAAAGTCATGCACCATTCGTCGCACAAAAAACATGCCATATCTAGATCGTTTCCTAGGTTCAAAAACATATTCAAATCAGTAATTATATGCCAAAAATCCATTCATCCTATACCAAACCAATATGCCATTCAAAGGCACTACAATCAAAGATCATAAACTCAACTAACCGAGCTAAGAAATCACATAGCATTGTCATTCTCAATCCATCAACCAAATTGACCAAAGTATGAACATACTCAAAGTTCACCATTCCAAAGTGTTAACATCTAACTCTTGACCATTAGGAAGGAACCCAACCAAAAACACTTCAAACATAAACATTCAAACCAAACATTTCACTAGGAACACCATTTTAACATAACATTTACATAATTACAATAAAACACCTATAAACATATCACATCCCAAAATAGAAAACAAAAACTACCAAAATAGATGGATAGTGTGAGCTTCCAGTCGATCCGTCCAGCCAGTCTGCGAACTTGACAACTACTGTAACACCCCAAACCCGGCCTAGACGTTATGGCCTAATCTAGAGATGTCACAAAGAATGAGTTTACTTATGTAAAATCATTACAATTATTGAACTCATGTACTTCATATCCATTTTCGAGAACGTTGATTAATTAGTTTATTTTCCAAAATGTGACATCCCAAAATTTGACCATAGTCGGGAAGTGGTTTCGGGACCGCTAAACCGAGTCACCGACATGTTCGAACGTAATATTTATTGTCTAGAATATGTGAAAAATGCATGTGTGAATTTTGAATTCTTTGATTTAGTTAATTTGATTGTGAATTGAAAGAAAAAGGACTCATGTGAAAGGATTTAAATATATGTGGCTAATTTTAAGAGATTAATAAAAGGATGAAGTAAAATAAATGGACTTGCATGTCAAATAGCCCATTCCTAAGGCTAGTGGCGGCCATGTCAAGAGTGATGGGCAAGGAAAACATGTTTCAAACATGTTTAGTTAATGGATTATGCTTGAAAGAATAAAGAAATGAAATTGAAAAAAAAAGGGATATGATGAAAACAAAAGAGAAAAAAAGTGTCCATCCTCTCATCTTTTTCTTGCTTGGCGAATATACTAGGAAGAAAGAGGAAAAAGCTTGAGAAAAATCAGCCATGGGAGCCTACTAGACTAAGGTGTTTTGATACAAGAAGGTATGTTTTATGCCACTCTTGAAAATGCATGCATGATTTGGAGGATTGGTTCAAAATTTTCCTTGAATCTCGAATCGAAACTAGGTTGTTAGGTGAGTTAAATTTCGCCATGAATGTTGTCTTCCTTGGTGAGTGTTTTGATGTTGTTGTGATGAAAGCATGGAGATGAGTGAGTTCGAATGTTTAACAAAAGGAAATTTTGTGCCATTGAGTTCTTGTTGTTATGTGTGTGTGTGTGAATGAGTATTCGGCCATGCTATAGAATTTATGTTGCAAAATGATTAATGCTTAATGAGATGTATAATAGTACTTGTGAATGAGCTTGAGGGTATTTAAACAATTAGACATAAAAAGTGTGGTAATGAGGTTGAAAATTGTTGGATGGTTAATTGGGTAAGGAATGAAGCATTCGACCATATGGGGTATGAATGGGCATAGGTGTTAAATACTTTGTATTGGAAATTTTGATAATAAGTAGCAATAAATTAAGATGAGATTGAGTAAAATTTCAGCTTAGTTGTGCTAAGTATTCGCAATAACCAAAATAATGCATGTGAATGCCGTATGTTTGTGTTTGATGGAGAGGTAAATTGTTTGATTCAGCTCAAGAGCAAAGGGGACTAAATTGGACAAAGGAAAGGAGAAAGCAAACGAGTAGCCGATTTGGAACCGTTCTACCCCAAACAAGGTAAGTCGTTAAGCACATATGTTTGATATTGCTCAAATGATTGGAAAATCTATGCAATTGTGTTTAATGGAATGCTATATATGTATGAATGAAATTGTATGTGTATGGAGTGATGACAATTGTTGAATGTAAAAGAAATAGTGAAATGTGTAGAAAGTTTTCTTGGCACTAAGTGTGCGGGCAATACGTGTGTATGGTGACGAGATTGGCACTAAGTGTGCGTGTTGGAAATATATGGCACTAAGTGTGCGTGTTGGAAATATATGGCACTATGTGTGCGATTTACTATGGCACTATGTGTGCGATTTACTATGGCACTATGTGTGCGATTTACTATGGCACTATGTGTGCGATTCGCTATGGCACTATGTGTGCGAACATAATAAGCACTATGTGTGCCACATTCGGTTGTGGAAATAAATTGTGCATGAACGAGGTAAGTGATTGAGCTACTAACTAGGTATCGAAATTGGGACCTGACGGTGTATGCATAAAATTATCTAGTACATTGTTGTTCCAACTTGTGGAAACGGATCCAAATCGATTAGGGCTGACTTGGCGTTTGATTTGGTTGAAGGACTTGGCATGAGATCGAACCAAAAATTTAAGAAATTGTAGTATAGATTGTTATGGTTGGAAACATCGATTTTGTATTATTTGTTTACTCACTTATGATTGTTATTGTTGGATGGTAGAGTAGTGCTTACGACTTACTGAGTTATGTACTCATTTGGTGTGCTTATTTGTTGTTTATTTAGGTTCTTGATCCATTTTGCGTGCTCGGGATTGTCATCGAAGTCATCACACCGCCTAGCGACTTTTTGGTATCTTCTTCTTAGATGGTTTAAGAAAACATTTCGGCATGTATAGGCTATTATGTTTTGTTTGAACTTGGTATGTAAAATTTTGAATAGCCATGCGAAAATGGCTTATAAATGTTTTGAGCATAATGTTATAATCATTTGGTATGTATATGCTCATTGAGAGGCATGGAAGTGTTTGGCAATGACCAGCCATTAGAATGGGTCATCATGCTTATATTTTGGACCATATATGAAAAAGGGGTGGTTGAATCATAGAAACTATGTGTTAGAGAAAGTCTACCCTAGAAAATGATGCTGGCAGCAACAGTGACGTGGATGTGAAAAATCACTAAAAATAGTAGGAATGGAATTAAATAGTGAATAAATTATGTAAATGAACCTTGATGAATCTATTTTCATATGGAGGAAATGAAACGGTTATATGAGTTGTATGTTAAGAGATATTTGGGTTTTAGTGAAACAGGGACAGAACGGTTTCTGGATTCCCTGTTCCGACTTTGAAAATTCATTATAAATTAACCAGAAATAATTAGGAGTCATACCATATATTTATAAATTCCTCCTTGAGTCTAGTTTCTATAGAAACAAACGGCACCAGTATTGAAGTCCTGCACAGGGATTTATTCGATTTGTAACGCATGAAGGTCAGTGTAGTCCGCCCCTGTAACATGGGAGAGTTTAACTAATAAACTGTACTAATTGGCTTGACCAAAACTTCTAGAAAAAAATATGTAGATGGAAATATGAGTCTAGTTTCAGAAAAAAATTACAAAGCTGATTTTCGAGTTGTAAAACTCAAGTTATGATTTTTGAAGCGACTAGTACACAGATTGACAGCTTGTCTGGAACTTCTCAATAAGTGGTTTGAAGTCTGTTGACACCTCGTGTTCGACTCCGGCGACGGTCTCGGGTTCGGGGTGTTACAATTTTATTGGTATCAGAGCCATGGTTTAGTCGGTTCTAGGACTACCATGGCACGTATGAGTCTAGCTATACATGCCTTAATGTTAATGTTTAAATGTGTGATGACTTCTGACGGTTAAAATGTTTTTTTTGTTGTTTTGATTAGTAAATGGATCCCGATGTAGAGAGAACCTTGGCGGATGACGCTGAAAGTGTAGCGGTTGCTCCTGCACAAGGGACGCTGCCTGTTGAACCTCAGTCATCTGCGAATAATCAAGGTGAGGGGGTTAAACAAGCCTTCTTTACCATGATGAATGAGTGGGTCGCGCAATATGCCCGAACCAATCCGGCTGTCCAACAATTCCCGAATTTGAATAATCCACCCCAAGAGCCCGTAATGCCATCGATTCGACCTCGTGAGGCCGAGTAAGCCACCGTAGATTTGATTAGGAAGCGCGGGCTGAAGAGTTCAGGTCGTGAGTTACCGATGATGCCGAAAGGGCCGAAGTTCGCTTGACAACACCATTCGGTGTTTGATGAACTCATGCACACCGATGAATGTCTAAAGTGTGCTATATCCTTGTTGCGGACTCAACCTACTATTGGTGGAGGACCTTGATTTCCATAGTTCCAAACGAACGAGTTATTTGGGATTTCTTTCAAACGGAGTTTCAAAGAAATATATTAGTCAACGGTTCATCGATCAAAAGCGTAAGGAATTCTTGGAACTCAAGCAAGGCCGCATGACAAGATCTCAATCTGAACATGAGTTTGTAAGACTCGATCGGTATGCCCGGAGTGTGTGGCTGATGAGGTTGCTATGTGCAAGAGGTTTGAAGAAGGATTGAATGAAGATCTAAGACTACTAGTGGGTATTTTGGAGATAAAAGAATTCGTAACACTAGTTGAACGAGCACGCAAGGCGGAGGAACTTGGAAAGGAGAAGAAGAAGGCTGAATTTGAAGCTAGAGACTATCGCAAAAGATCGACGGTAAAGCTCCGCTTCTACAGTAAAGAAATTCGTGGAGGACACCAATAGATCGAGGACGATCATGGGATTTCCATTAGACCACGACCATTGACGGACTCCCGAGCTACTTCGGTAGCTAGTGTGGGCAATAACCGTCAAGAGAAACCTGAATGCTCCCAATGTGGGAGAAGACACATAGGTGAATGTTGGGGTAAGTCTACCAATAAGGCTTGTTACGGATGCGGTTCAAGGACCACCTCATTAGAGATTGCACAGAGCTTGATGAGAAGAATAGGATGCAAGGTGCGAGACCTAGTGGAATGACAACTAGAGGTAGACCACCAAGAATTTCAGGAGGTAGGGGTGGTAGTCGAGAGGGGCTACTTGACACTACTGTTCGATCTGAGACCAGCCTCCTGCTAGAGCATATGCCATCCAGCGACGAGAGGAGGCATCCTCCTGACGTTATCACCGGTACTTTCACTCTTTTCGATACTAATGTGATTGCTTTGATTGACCTGGTTCTACTCATTCTTATATATGCGAAACCTTAGCATCCAAAGAAGACTTTGCCTATTGAGTCTCATCGAGTTTGTAATTGGTGTCAAACCCTTGGGTCATTACGTGCTTGTCAACAAAGTGTGTAAGAAAAGTCCCTAGTGTTTCGAGGTTCTTGTTTTCCCACGGACTTGATGCTTTTACCGTTCGATTTAATTCGACGTTATTCTTGGGTTGGATTGGTTGACCATGCACGATGCGGTTGTAAATTGCAAAGGCAAGACTATCGATCCGAGGTGCGCGAATAACGAGATAATTCGGGTTGAGTCTACGGACTTAAAGGGTTGCCACCGTAATATCGCAATGTTGGCCCGAAATATGTAAGAAAAGGGTACGGCGTACCTTGCGTATGTGCTCGATGACAAGGAGTCGAAAAGAAACCCGAATCTGTGCGGTGGTTTGTGAATACCCGGATGTTTTCCTCAAGAATTGCGGGTTTGCCACTGTTCGGAAATAGAGTTTAGCATCGAATTGGTACCGGTACCACTCAATTTCGATAGCTCCGTATCGTATGGCACCAACGGAATTAAAGGAGTTGAAAGCTCGATTGCAAGAATTGGTGGATAGAGGTTTTGCTCGCCGAGTTTTTTCGCCTGGGCGCGCCGTTGTTGTTTGTGAAAAGAAGGATGGAACCATGAGGTCAGCATCGACTATCGTCGACTTAATAAAGCAACGATAAAGAACAAATATCCGCTACTGTGTATCGATGACTTGTTCGATCAACTCAAGGAGCCTCGGTGTTTTCAAAATAGATCCGAGATCGGGCTATTATCGATTCTGAATTCGAGATTCGGACATACCCAAGACCGCCTTGAGCGAGATATGGTCACTACGAGTTCCTAGTGATGCCGTTTGGGCTTACTAATGCCCTGCGGTATTTATGGATTTGATGAATCGGATCTTGAGCATATCCGGATCGGTTCGTAGTTGTCTTCATTGATGACATTTTGGTCTATTCGCAAAATGAGAACGAACACGAACACACCGAGATTAGTGTTGCAAATTTTACGGGATAAGCGGTTATATGCTAAGTTCAACAAGTGTGAATTCGGTTAAGAGAGGTTAGTTTCTTGGGTCATGTGGTATCTCAGATCGGTATTCGAGTCGAATTCGAGCAAAATTTCAGCCATACTTAACTGGAAGCCTCCAAGAAATATTACCGAGGTTCGAGCTTTTGGGACTTGCGGTTACTACCGATGGTTTGTAAAAGGATTCTCGATGATAGCCACACCCATGACAAAACCGCTTCGAAAGATGTCAAGTTTGAATGGACGGAAAAGTGTCGAAAAGTTTCGACCAATTGAAAACTCATTTGACGAAAGCTCCAGCTTCTAGTACAAATTAATCGGCAAAGAGTTTGTCATCTATAGTGATGCCTCCCTACTTGGGTTAGGTTGCGTATTGATGCAAGAAGGTCGAGTTGTGGCCTATGCGTCGAGACAATTAAAGCCACATGAGAAAAATTATCCAACCCATGATCTCGAATTGGCGGCCATCGTATTCGCCTTAAAGATATGGCGACATTACTTATTTGGTGAGAAGTGCCATGTGTATTCGGATCACAAAAGCCTCAAATATTTGATGACTCAAAGAGACTTAAATCTGCGAAAAAGACGATGGCTCGAGTTGTTAAAAGATTATGAGCTCGTCATTGATTATCACCCGGAAAGGCTAATGTGGTTGCGGATGCCTTAAGCCGAAATCACCGCTTGCTTTACTGACGATGAATGTACACTTGTCTATCCTACCCGACAATGTGTTAGTAGCGAATTAAAGGCCAAACCATTGTTGGCTCATCAAATTCGGGAAGCTCGAAAAGTTGATGAGGAGTTGCTTGCAAAATGGGTTGAGTGTGTTCGAACAAGGAATCGAGTTTCAAATTGATGATGACGATTGTTTGAGGTTCGAAGTCGTCTGTGTGTTCCAAAGAATTGAACTTATTTCAATAATTCGAATGAAGCCCATTGTAGCCGAATGGCAATCCACCCGGGAGTACGAAGATGTACAACGATTTGAAACGTCGGTTTGGTGGCATGGTATGAAACGAGACATCTCGATTTTGTTTGAGATGTTTAATATGTCAACAAGTGAAAGCGGAACATCAAGTGCCATCGGGATTACTTCACCGATCACGATACCCGAGTGGAAATGGGATCGAGTCACAATGGACTTTGTATCCGGACCGCCATTGTCGACAAGTAAGAAGGATGCGATTTGGGTCGTTGTAGATAGATTGACTAAGTCGGCTCACTTTGTCCCCGTGACGTCACGGATTTTTCAATGGACAAACTAGCCGAATTGTACGCTTCTCGATTGTGAGACTACACGGGTGCCTATTTCCATCGTGTCGGATAGAGATCCGAGATTTACCTCGCGATTTTGGAAGAAGTTGCAAGAAGCTTTGGGTACCAAGTTGCGATTCAAGACCGCCTTTCACCCCAAACCGATGGTCAATCCGAACGGATAATTCAAATACTCGAGGATATGTTGAGATGTTGCATCCTTGAGTTTAGTGGTTCATGGGAACGGTATTTGCCTTTGATTGAATTCGCTTACAACAATAGCTTTCAATCGAGTATTAAGATGGCGCCTTACGAGGCTTTATACGGTCGTAAATGCCGTACCCCATTATTCTGGACTGAACTTAGTGAAGGTAAATTCTTTGGGGTTGATTTGGTTAAGGATGCCGAGCAAAAAGTTCAATAATTCGTGAAAGTTTGAAAGTCGCTTGGATCGCCAAAAGTCGTATGCGGATTTGAAAAGAAAAGATATTGAATATCAGGTTGGAGACAAGGTCTTTCTCAAAGTTTCACCTTGGAAGAAGGTGCTTAGATTTGGTTGTAAGGGCAAATTGAGTCCGAGATTCATCGGGCCATATGAAGTATCCGAACGAGTTGGGCCAGTCGCATATCGATTAATTTTGCCCCCTGAGCTCGAAAAGATTCACAATGTTTTTCATGTCTCGATGCTTCGACGATATAGGTCTGATCCATCGCACGTAATTGCTCCGTCTGAGATTGAGATTCAGCCTAATTTGAGCTATGAAGAGGAACCGGTTCGCATTATGAGGCGTAAAGTAAAAGAGTTGCGCAATAGGAAAATCCCGTTAGTGAAGGTGTTGTGGCATAAACACGGAATGGAAGAAGCCACTTGGGAACTTGAGGACTCTATGAAAGAGCGATACCCGAACCTATTCACCGGTAAGATTTTCGGGGACGAAAATTTCTTAAGTGGGGGAGAGTTGTGACATCCCAAAATTTGACCATAGTTGGGAAGTGGTTTCGGGACCGCTAAACCGAGTCACCGACATGTTCGAACGTAATATTTATTGTCTAGAATATGTGAAAAATGCATGTGTGAATTTTGAATTCTTTGATTTAGTTAATTTGATTGTGAATTGAAAGAAAAAGGACTCATGTGAAAGGATTTAAATATATGTGGCTAATTTTAAGAGATTAATAAAAGGATGAAGTAAAATAAATGGACTTGCATGTCAAATAGCCCATTCCTAAGGCTAGTGGCCGACCATGTCAAGAGTGATGGGCAAGGAAAACATGTTTCAAACATGTTTAGTTAATGGATTATGCTTGAAAGAATAAAGAAATGAAATTGAAAAAAAAAGGGATATGATGAAAACAAAAGAGAAAAAAAGTGTCCATCCTCTCATCTTTTTCTTGCTTGGCGAATATACTAGGAAGAAAGGGGAAAAAGCTTGAGAAAAATCAGCCATGGGAGCCTACTAGACTAAGGTGTTTTGATACAAGAAGGTATGTTTTATGCCACTCTTGAAAATGCATGCATGATTTGGAGGATTGGTTCAAAATTTTCCTTGAATCTCGAATCGAAACTAGGTTGTTAGGTGAGTTAAATTTCGCCATGAATGTTGTCTTCCTTGGTGAGTGTTTTGATGTTGTTGTGATGAAAGCATGGAGATGAGTGAGTTCGAATGTTTAACAAAAAGGAAATTTTGTGCCATTGAGTTCTTGTTGTTATGTGTGTGTGTGTGAATGAGTATTCGCCATGCTATAGAATTTATGTTGCAAAATGATTAATGCTTAATGAGATGTATAATAGTACTTGTGAATGAGCTTGAGGGTATTTAAACAATTAGACATAAAAAGTGTGGTAATGAGGTTGAAAATTTTTGGATGGTTAATTGGGTAAGGAATGAAGCATTCGCCATATGGGGTATGAATGGGCATAGGTGTTAAATACTTTGTATTGGAAATTTTGATAATAAGTAGCAATAAATTAAGATGAGATTGAGTAAAATTTCAGCTTAGTTGTGCTAAGTATTCGCAATAACCAAAATAATGCATGTGAATGCCGTATGTTTGTGTTTGATGGAGAGGTAAATTGTTTGATTCAGCTCAAGAGCAAAGGGGGACTAAATTGGACAAAGGAAAGGAGAAAGCAAACGAGTAGCCGATTTGGAACCGTTCTACCCCAAACAAGGTAAGTCGTTAAGCACATATGTTTGATATTGCTCAAATGATTGGAAAATCTATGCAATTGTGTTTAATGGAATGCTATATATGTATGAATGAAATTGTATGTGTATGGAGTGATGACAATTGTTGAATGTAAAAGAAATAGTGAAATGTGTAGAAAGTTTGCTTCGGCACTAAGTGTGCGGGCAATACGTGTGTATGGTGACGAGATTGGCACTAAGTGTGCGTGCTGGAAATATATGGCACTAAGTGTGCGTGCTGGAAATATATGGCACTATGTGTGCGATTTACTATGGCACTATGTGTGCGATTTACTATGGCACTATGTGTGCGATTTACTATGGCACTATGTGTGCGATTCGCTATGGCACTATGTGTGCGAACATAATAAGCACTATGTGTGCCACATTCGGTTGTGGAAATAAATTGTGCATGAACGAGGTAAGTGATTGAGCTACTAACTAGGTATCGAAATTGGGACTGTACGGTGTATGCATAAAATTATCTAGTACATTGTTGTTCCAACTTGTGGAAACGGATCTAAATCGATTGGGCTGACTTGGCGTTTGATTTGGTTGAAGGACTTGGCATGAGATCGAACCAAAATTTAAGAAATTGTAGTATAGATTGTTATGGTTGGAAACATCGATTTTGTATTATTTGTTTACTCACTTATGATTGTTATTGTTGGATGGTAGAGTAGTGCTTACGACTTACTGAGTTATGTACTCATTTGGTGTGCTTATTTGTTGTTTATTTAGGTTCTTGATCCATTTTGCGTGCTCGGGACTGTCATCGAAGTCATCACACCGTCTAGCGACTTTTTGGTATCTTCTTCTTAGATGGTTTAAGAAAACATTTCGCATGTATAGGCTATTATGTTTTGTTTGAACTTGGTATGTAAAATTTTGAATAGCCATGCGAAAATGGCTTATAAATGTTTTGAGCATAATGTTATAATCATTTGGTATGTATATGCTCATTGAGAGGCATGGAAGTGTTTGGCAATGACCAGCCATTAGAATGGGTCATCATGCTTATATTTTGGACCATATATGAAAAAGGGGTGGTTGAATCATGGAAACTATGTGTTAGAGAAAGTCTACCCTAGAAAATGATGCTGGCAGCAACAGTGACGTGGATGTGAAAAATCTCTAAAAATAGTAGGAATGGAATTAAATAGTGAATAAATTATGTAAATGAACCCTGATGAATATAATTTCATATGGAGGAAACGAAACGGTTATATGAGTTGTATGTTAAGAGATATTTGGGTTTTAGTGAAACAGGGCCAGAACGGTTTCTGGATTCCCTGTTCCGACTTTGAAAATTCATTATAAATTAACCAGAAATAATTAGGAGTCATGCCATATATGTATAAATTCCTCCTTGAGTCTAGTTTCTATAGAAACAAACGGCACCAGTATTGAAGTCCTGCACAGGGAGTTATTCGAGTTGTAACGCATGAAGGTCAGTGTAGTCGGCCCCTGTAACATGGGAGAGTTTAACTAATAAACTGTACTAATTGGCTTGACCAAAAATTCTAGAAAAAAATATGTAGATGGAAATATGAGTCTAGTTTCAGAAAAAAATTACAAATCTAATTTTCGAGTTGTAAAACTCATGTTATGATTTTTGAAGCGACTAGTACACAGATTGGCAGCTTGTCTGGAACTTCTCAATAAGTGGTTTGAAGTCTGTTGACACCTCGTGTTCGACTCCGGCGACGGTCTCGGGTTCGGGGTGTTACACAAAACTTATTTTTTAGCAGAAGTCTAACAAAACCAATACATTTTAAAAATCTAACTCGTGTTCTTAGGAAAACTCTATTTGCGTAAAAACCGTCAATTTCATAAATTAATTTTATCAAGCATGCAGAATATTAACAAACCAAAAATCAACAGTTTAAAACCATAAAGTCCAGAGTCCCAGAAATTACAACTCTCAAATGAAAACCCAAAAGTCAAGAATAAAACCACAAGTTTCTAAGTTTAAACAGTTTACGGATGTGTAGTCACCGCAGAGTCTTTGTCGCATCGATTTGCCTGAATTTGTGGATTACTTGACAAACCAGATAACAAATGTGAGTTTACGAAAACTCAGTGTGTAACCCATCAAAATTAAGCATGCAAAAATACATAATTATATACACAGTCAGAAGCAGATATAGTTTCAAATTCAGATTCAGATCCAGATTCAGATTCAGATTATAGAAGAAGATATGCATAAATCCTACCCCCATCCTCTACACACCATCTCCGACCATCCCATCATACCATATGGGGTTGAAAACACCCACCCATCCATACACACCATATTGTGCCATTAAGACACATATCAGAATATATGCAGCCAAGCTGCCAGAATATAAGAGATTGACGCCAAACAGAATACTTCCTTCTCATATACAAATCCCACCTCAATAATAGATGCAGAAATCAGATAATGATATAACAAATTTAACATGCTCAACCTCCATATATATAGATTTCAGATATACGTATAACAGTACAGTCAGGAATACATTCAGTATTCTACTCAGATCAGTCTATCAGAATATCATAGCACACAAATTAGGGTTTAATTAGCCATTACCAACAGTAGGCCTGCAGTCGATCGGAGCGATCCGTGCAACCTTGGGGAAAATTCCAGAATTATGGGTCCACATGCCCAGATTGGCCTTGCCTGTATGGCCTACATGGCTTGGCCCAAAATTCACACGCCCGTGTGGCCCACACGCCTTACTTGGCCTAAACCGTGTGGCCCACATGGTCACACTCAAGCCACCACACGGCTGTGTGCTGTACACGACCATGTCTTTGTCGACCACATAGTCGTGTCTCGCACACATCCATCCACACGACCTGCCACACGCCCGTGTGGCTTCGACAGTGGCCACTTTCGGCTTTTGCCGGAACTCAATTTTCAATGTAAGGGGTAAACACCTGATGCCGATTTGAGGCGAAAACTATCCCAAACCTTCCAAGACTTAAAACAAAACACCCCAACATCGATTTAGCAGATTGATTAACAATTTTAACACATGACTTGACAAGAAGCCGACTTATCATTGTTGACAAAACACCTCTAACGTGAACTAAATCATTGAAGCGCGATTCCCTACTCCACAATCTGCTCCTAAGCACAAATTACCAGCTATTAATTACTGTAACACCCTTCGCCCGTATCCGACACCGGGACAGGGTTCGAGGTGCTACTGGACTTAACTCAAGCATAAACCGGGCCATAAAATTTCTTTTAACTTAGAACTTCTTGTTCATATGCATTATGTCCCTTAAACAAGCTCACGAGACCCAAAACCTACATTAGAGAAGGTTCAGGACTAAACTGAGAACTTAAGAAAACTTGGAAAATTCATGCTTTAAAGCTCCACACGCCCGTGTGGCTTAGGACACACCCGTGCCCTTAGCCCGTGTGCAACACTGACTTTAAAACACGACCATGACACACGCCCGTGTGGCCTGCCCGTGTACAACACTGACTTTAAAACACGACCATGACACACTCCCGTGTGGTCTGCCCGTGTTCAACACTTACTTTAAATTTTAAGTGCAAGGGACACATGGCCATAATACACACCCATGGGAGTGAGCCGCGTGTCACACACGGCCTAGACACACACCCGTGTGCCTTGCTGGTGTGGACAAAAGGAGACCATTTTTCCAAGCCATTTTGTCACCCGTTTTACACAACCTACACAAGATCATTTCAATATACCAATTTCACCACAATAGACACCAATTAATCCATAGAAAGAACATTATATGCATTTACCAAAATGAATAATAGCGATTATTCTAGGCTTGTTACAAAATGAAGGGCTTTTGACTTAAGCCAAAATACATATCCAATTTCTCATTAAATCAAACATCTTAGTCTAGCCCTATACATGCCATACTCAAAAGAAGATTTGTATTATACCAAGTGCTTCGATTGATAGTGTGATCAATATCTCTGATTTTAAAAGATCTTTGAGCTAAATAAGCGGCATTGAAAGAAAAGGAAAAGGAAAGAGAGTAAGCATAAAGCTTAGTAAGTTGCATATAAATAAATATACAACAACAATTTCACCATTTGTCATCATGCTCATAACTCAAAGGTAAGTATAAACTTAACTTACTCATTACCGTCTACTCAAGTCACATTTTCTAATTTGAGTTCATTACTCATTGATTACCAAATAAGTACCTGTATTAATCACAACGTTATTATACTTTCCTTCTTAAATCACTTCCTTAAGCTTTAAAATTTAACCTTTCAGAATACTACCAGATATTCTATAAGCCTCAAACATGGGATATGTTGCCGATGCCATGTCCTGAACATGGTCTTACACTGGCTATCATCATCGAGGCTGATGCCATGTCCTAGACATGGTCTTATACTAGCTCTCGTCTATACGTGCTGATGCGTGTCCCAAACACGTCTTACACTAGAACAACTCTTAGCCGATGCATGTCTCAGACACGTCTTACACTGGCTATCATCGTCGAGGTCGATGCATGTCCCAGACATGTCTTACACTGGTGCTCATTCTCTACACCGATGTCATGTCTCAGACATGGTCTTACACTGGCTATCATATTGTGGCCGATGCATGTCCCAGACATGTCTTACACTGGCACACAAATAATTCAAATTTTATGGCATGAATATCCGGTCTGTTTCCTAGGGTTCCAACATGATCTATCTACTATCTCAATCATTAATATGCATTCTCATTTCACTATCTAGCAATTCATGCCATGTCAAATCAATGACAATTCAAATACATGTATTAACAATGTAATCGTATTATTTACATACAACTTACCTCAGTTTACAAAATGTACTCGACTAGTCGGTTTAGTCGGATTGCTTGGCTTTTCCGCGGTCTAGGTTCGGTATTGGAAAATCTTGATCTATAACAACAAAATGCACTACTAATTACCGTTAAGCAATCATAAATTCACATATTTGGTAAAATGACCATTTTGCCCCTAGACTTTAGCAAAATGATCATTTTACCCCAATGCTAGAAATTCGATTTTTATTGAATTTCTTCATATTTCAAGCCTATCCAAACTCTTTTTACTCTTATAGAAACCCTAAAATTCCACTATTTCCCACACTTATCACCTATTTTGCAACTTACGCAAAATAGTCCATTTTGGTGTTTTCATGCTAACACCTTTCACAAAAGTTGTTTATAACACAACTAGGACTCATATTCTTCCATAAAACTCGGCAAACACTACAAATCCATTCATGGAAAAAACCTAAAATCTTAACCATTTTGCAAAACAGACCCCTTATTTGAAAGCTCATGCTTCAAGGGTCTCAAAAATGTAAAAATCATCAAGAAAACTCATTAAAATCACTTACTTGTGAGAGGAAAAAGTTGCTGAAATTTTTGAAGCTCAAAACCTTTACAATGGCTAAAAAATCGGTGGAATTAAGAGAGAGTGAAAGAGAAAAAATGATAGCTAGGCTTAGGTATTATTATATTACACCTTATGTCATCAATTTCACCTAATGTTGACTTTTCAACATTTTCATCTACAATGGCCACTTAATTAATGACCCAATTTCACTTTAAAAACCCCTAATTTATGATACATGGCAATTTGGCACTCTTAGCTATCAATTTAAGACTTTTGCACTTTATACAATTTAATTCTTTTTCGTAATCGGGCTCACAAACATTAAAATTGACTCACCAAAAATTTCATGTACTAATATAATCATACTATAACCTCATAATATTAATAAAAATAATTTTTCCCAACTTTGAATTTGTGGTCTCGAGACCACTGTTCTGACTCGGCCCTAAATCGGGCCCTTACAATTCTCCCCATTAGGGATTTTCGTCCCCGAAAATCATACCAGTGAATAAGTTCGGATACTGCTCTCTTAGAGACTTCTCAGGTTCCCATGCGGCTTCCTCGACCCCATGTCTATGCCATAAAACCTTTACAAGTGGTATACTATTATTTCTTAGCTGTTTGACTTCTTGAGCCAAAATCTTGACCAGTTCTTCACTATAAGTCATATCCGGAAGAATCTCAACTTCAGTTGGCGTAATTACATGCGAATGGTCTGATCTGTACCGGCGTAACATGGACACATGAAACACATTGTGAATCTTTTCTAACTCCAGTGGTAAATCCAATCGGTAGGCAACAGGCCCTACTTCTTCGGTAACCTCATAAAGTCCTATGAATTGAGGACTCAACTTGCCCCTTTTTCCAAACCTGAGGACTTTCCTCCATGGAGAAACTTTCAAAAATACTTTATCACTGACTTTAAACTTAATTTCCTTTCGTCTGAAATCCGCGTAAGATTTTTGCCTATCCGAGGCAGCTTTCAGATAGTCACGAATCTCTTTAGCTTTCTCCTCAGCCTCTTTGACTAAATCAACCCCATGAATCTGATTCTTGTGCAACTCAGTCTAGTATAAGGGCGTTTGACACTTTCGCCCGTACAAGGCCTCATAAGGCGCCATTTTCAGACTCGACTGCTAGCTATTGTTGTAGGAAAATTCAACCAATGGTAAGTATTTTTCCCAGCTTCCTTGTAACTCGAGAGCACAACATCTCAACATGTCCTCTAAGATCTGTATTACTCTTTCCGACAGTCCGACAGTTTGTGGATGAAAAGCCGTGCTGAAACTCAACTTGGTTACTAAAGCCTCTTGCAACTTTTTCCAAAACCTCGAGGTGAATCTCGGGTCTCGATTTGAAACAATGGCTAACGGCACACCGTGAAGCCTTACAATCTCAGAAACATACAAGTCGGCCAATTTTTCAAGGGAGTAGTCGGTACGCACTGATATAAAGTGTGCTGACTTAGTTAGTCTATCGACAATAACCCATACCGCATCTTTCATTTTCGGGGTTAGTGGCAAACTGGTCATGAAGTCCATAGTGATACGATCCCATTTCCACTCGGGAATCATAATAGGATGAAGTAAACCTGAAGGTACTTGATGTTCAGCCTTTATTTGTTGACATACTAGACACTTGGGAACAAACTCTGAGATGTCTCTTTTCAAACCCGACCACCAATACATTTTCTTAAGGTCGTTGTACATTTTAGCACTACCCGGATAAACAGATAAACAACCACTGTGTGCCTAATTCAAAATCTTCTGAATAAGTTCATTGTCTTTAGGCACGCAAATTCTATCTTTGAACATTATACATCCATTGGTACTGATACGAGAATCCGCTTCAATTTCTGATTCACACTGATTTCTCTTGGCTTGCAACTTCTTATCGCCTTCCTGACCTTCTTGGATTTCTTGGAGAAAAGTCGGCATAGCTCTCAACTCTGGTAAGGCTGAACCGTCATTAGATACCACCAACTGAGTGTTCAAGGCTCTCAAGGAAAACAATGACTTCCTGCTCAAGGCGTTGGCGACTACATTTGCCTTTCCTAGATCATAGTCGATAATCAATTCATAATCCTTTAACAGCTCTAACCATCGACGCTGCCTCAAATACAACTCCTTTTGAGTCATCAAGTACTTTAAGCTCTTATGGTCGGTGAATACCCGACATTTCTCTCTATACAAATAGTGTCTCCAAATCTTCAGTGCAAACACTACAGCCGCTAGCTCCAAATCATGGGTCAGATAATTTCTTTCTTGTGGTTTTAACTGTCTTGAGGCATAGGCTATAACCTTTCCTTCTTGTATGAGCACACACCATAAACTATTTAAGGAGGCGTCACTATAAATTACAAATGCTTTGCTCGACTCCGATTGCACTAAAATTGAGGCTTCAGTCAACAAAGCCTTTAATTTCTCAAAACTTTGTTGGCACTCTTCTGTCTATTTAAACTTGACATCTTTCTGTAGTAGCCTTGTTATCGGTGTAGCTATCATAGAGAATCCATTTACAAATTGTCTATAGTATCCCGCTAGCCCCAGAAAACTACGAACCTTTGTTACATTCCTCGGCGGTTTTCATTCCACAATACTTGAGACCTTACTTGGGTCAACTCTGATTCTGTCACCTGACACAATGTGTCCTAGAAATCTGACCTCGTTGAGCCAAAACTCGCTCTTACTAAACTTGGCATAAAGTTGCTTATCCCTCAAGGTCTACAACACAGTCCTCAAATGCTCCGCGTGCTCACTCTCATTACGCTAATAAATCAATATGTCATTGATAAAAACGACGACGAACCTATCCAAGTACAGTCGAAAGATGCAGCTCATCAAATACATAAATACCACCGGGGCATTTGTCAATCCAAAAGGTATAACAAGAAACTCGTAATGCCCATATCTCATCCGAAAAGTAGTCTTCGGTACATCTTGTTCCTTGACTCTTAACTGGTAGTAACCTGACCTCAAATCTATTTTAGAAAATACAGTGGCTCCTCTCAATTGATCGAAGAGATCATCGATCCTCGAAAAGGGGTACTTGTTCTTCACTGTTACTTTGTTAAGCTATCTATAGTCGATACATAACCTCATCGACTTGTCTTTCTTTTTCACAAAAAGTACTAGAGCACCCCATGGTGAATAACTTGGTCTAGAAAAATCTTTATCTGTTAATTCTTGCAATTGTACTTTCAACTCTTTCAACTCGGTGGGGGCCATTCTATACAGTTGAATTGAGATTGGCATCGTACCAAGAACTAACTCAATACCAAACTCAACTTCTCTCTCTAGAGGTAATCCAGACAACTCTTCTGGAAAAACATCTATAAACTCACAAACCACTGGTACTGACTCAATCTTCGACTCGGACACTTGGGTATTAAGCACAAAAGCTAGATAAGCCTCATACCCTTTTCTCAAATATTTTTCAGCGGTCAAAGATGATATTACCATAGGTGATTTATCCAAGTCACCTGGTCCAACCAGAAGAATATTCCCATCTTTACACTTTAACTTAATAATTTTCTTCCCACAGTCCATTACAACACTATGAGAAGTCAACCAATCCATCCAGAGGACTACATCAAACTCATTGAACGACAATAACATTAAATTAGCTGAAAAAAATAACCTTTAATTGTCAAAGGACAATTCCTACATACTTAGTCGACTAGCACATGTCTGCCTAAAGGGTTGGATACTTTTATCACAAACTCAGTGGACTCTACTATCGTATTTATACGGGGTATCAAACCCATACAAATATAAGAGTGGGTAGATCCCAGATCAATCAAAGCAACAACAGATATATCGTGAATAGAAAAGGTACTCGTAATCACGTCGGGAGATTCTGCCTCCTCATGGGCACGAATAGCATAAGTACTCATAGGCGCTTTACCCTCGGACCTCGCCACAGCATCTTTAGTCGCACCTCTACTGCTAGCTCCACTGCCCAGGTTCTTTTGTGGTCTGCCTTTCTAAGGAGCACTACTCGCCCTCACATCTTACTTTTTCTCCTTGTCATCAATTTCGAGGCAATCTCGAATAAAGTGGTCTAATGACCCACACCTGAAACAACCTCTTTCATTCACTCGGCACTCGCCAAAATGGCACTTACTGCACTGTGGACACTCCGGTCTACTTGGCCGAGTCTTGCCGACACTTGCGACAGAAGTGGTCTGAGCTCTTGATTCCATGTTCTGCTTGTTCTTGTTTCTACTTGGAAATCCTACTGAGGCATTTGATCAGGTAATAAAATCTTTGGATCTCTTAGATGAGGACTAATGTGCTTTCCCCATCAGTCTTTTCCTTAAGTCCCGTGACTCAATGGCCACTTTCCTCCTCTCTTTCACTAGCTCCTCCTCCTTGCACGCTCTCTCGACAAGTACCACAAATTCTCTTATTTCTAAAATGCCCACAAATACTCAGATATCTTCATTGAGGCCATCCTCAAACCTCTTACACATGGTAGCTTTTGTGGATACGCATTCCCGCACATACTTGCTGAGTTTCACGAACTCACGCTCATATTCCATCACAGTCTTATTACCCTATTTCAACTCTAAAAGTTCCTTCATTTTCTAGTCTATGAACATCTGGCTAATATACTTCTTTCTGAACTCTTCTTGGAAAATTTCCCAAGTTACTCTTTCTCTCGGTATCACGGACACGAGAGTATTCCACCACTTATAATTCGAGCCTCGTAGAAGTGACACGACACACTTCACATACTTTGGTGGTGTGCATGACAGTTAATCGAATACCCTCATGGTATTTTCTAACCAAAACTCCGCTCTCTCTGGGTCATCATCTATACTAGCCCAAAATTCCTCGGCCCCTTATTTTCAGATCTTGTGTACCAGAGGCTTCTCTCCTCTGAACATGTCCGCACCTTGCGGAGCCACCGGGGCATACTGAGGAATCGGGAGAGGTGGGGGAGGTGGAGTGTTCGGGTTCACACGAACAAACTTTGTATACTAAGCATCCATCATTCGGAGGTAGGCTTCCCTAGTCCCTTTGCCTTGGCCCATACTTACGGGCTCACTATCTACTGGCGCAGTCCTTTCTTAAGGAGCCGGCGTATTACTTTCCACGTCATCCGCCATGGTTCTATCAAGATCCATTACTATATAAAAACACAATTTATAATTGTCAGGAATCGTCACACTATCAATATATATTTATGGCATGTATAGATGGACTCATATTCTAGCTAGGTTAGTCCTAGAATTGACTAAACCATGCTCTGATACCAATAAATGTAACACCTCTTGCCCGTATCTGATGTCGGGACAGAGTTTGAGGTGCTACCGAACTTAACTCAAGCACACGCATATAAAACCGGGCCATAAAATTTCTTTTAACTTAGAAGTCGTTCACATGCATTATGTCCCTTAAACAAGCTCATGAAGCCCAAAACCTACATTAGAGATGGTTCAGGACTAAACCGAGAACTTAAGAAAACTTGGAAAATTCATGCTTTAAGGCTCCACACGCCCGTGTGGGTATAGACCATGTGGGCGCACATTAGGTGTGACAGCCCTAAATTGACCCTAGTCGGGAAGTGGTTTCGGGACCGCTAAACCGAGTCACCGAAGTATTTGAATGTGATATTTATTGTCTAGAATATGTGAATATGAATGTGTGAAAGTTTTAAGCTTCGATTTAGTCGATTGCATGTGAATTTAGTTAATAGGACTTATGTGAGAAAATTTAGAAATGTGCTAGGCAAATGTGAGTGGCCTATTAATGCATGTTATAAAGATGATGGGTTTGCATGTCAAATTACCCAAAATTTGAACTAGTGGCTGGCCATGCTATGGGTTAAAACCTATTATAAACATGTTGTGTTAATGCTTTATGTTAGAAATAATAAAATAAAAAGGGTTAGTAATAAAATAATGGAAATTGGGGGGTGATGAAAAAAAAAAGAAAAAAGTTCTCATTTTGTTCTTCTTGACCGAAAAATCAAAGGAAAGAAAGGAAGAAAGGTTGAAGAGGTTCGGCCATGCTTGTAACTAGGTTAAGGTATGTTTGATGTTGTTCCATGAGATTCATGCATATTTTTAGTTGTTAGCTTGAGTTCTACCTAGCCCATGGTTTAAATCTTTGCTATGTGATGGAGATGATACTCGGCCATGGGTGTTGTCTTCTTGGTTGGTGTTTGATGTTATGGTGATGAGGCATGAAGATGATTGAATTTGAGTGCTTAATAAAAAGGATTGAATGTGAGTGTGTGTGAGAATTTGAAAAGGATGGGTCTTAACAACTTCATGAAGTATTCGGCCATGGTGCTAAAATGTTGTATTGTGTTTAAACTTAGAGTTTTTAGTCATATGGATGTGTCTTGTTGTATGAGTGCTTGAACAAACTATGATTAAATGGATGCATAGATTCAAAGTGGGAAGAATTGGCTATTATGCTTGATACTAATGCGAATATGAGAATGTTGTACTTGAAAAAAAATGTAGGTGAACATGACAAGTGTATTCGGCTTAGGGCATAAGGATATGAAAATTTTGGGTATTTATTTTTGATTGTGTGTGCATGACTATGGATAGTTGGCTGCAAAAATATTATAAATACATGGTGTATGTTAAATTTATTAAGCTACAAAACATTATACATGTTCGCCAAAGTAAATTATTTGAGTAAAGTATATCTTGATGGTACATTTAGCTAGTATAAAATGTATATGGATGTCGCATGACTATGTTTGATTTGGGAAGTAAATTGTTTGATTTAGCTCAAGAGCCTAGAGGATCAAAGTTGGATAAGGGGAAGGAAAAAGTGATCGAATAGCCGTCGAAATCGTTCGACAACATCCGAGGTAAGTCTTTGAGTAATGGAACTTAGTTTATGATTTGATTAAGTTATGACGTATAAGCATAACAAATAAACAGTGATATAATGATTTTACTTGAATTATATGTCGAGATAATTAGTTTATACCTATGACGAGTAGCCGAATGTGCATAGAGATCATGTCATAAAGCAAAACAATTTATGCTCTTTGTATGTGGCTATTGAGCCGAAAATGGGAATGATTGATAAGTGTCTTGTGTTTGAGTTCTAGTGATGAAAATGAAATATAGATGTCATATGATTTATTGATATATGTGCATGAATATTCGGATGATAACCGGACTAAGTCCCGAAGGCATTTGTGCGAGTTACTATATCCGGGCTAAGTCCCGAAGGCATTTGTGCGAGTTACTATATCCGGGCTAAGTCCCGAAGGCAGTTGAGCGAGTAGCAATATCCGACTAAATCCCGAAGGTACTTGGTTTGGGAATGAGCGATCTTGCTGTAATAATTTCAATTAATACGCTCGTAAAATCCCAACGATGAGGTATGTTTCGTATATGCATTGGAATAGTTGATTCCTTTTAAATAGTATTTACTCAGTCGATTAATAAGATTCCGGCCTTTGGTTAAGTTGATCCCTTATGTATGAATATAAGGGTTGGAAATGTGAAGTAGGTATGATTTTGAGAATATGTGTATATGAAATTATCCGTTTAGTCATATGAATGCTATACTTCAGTTGTGCCTAATTTCATTGCTCAAAACTTACTAAGCATTAAATGCTTATCCCGTTTCTTTGATTCTCTGTTTTATAGATTTTGGTTCGTCAGCTATCGGACTCGGGAGTGTCAAAGTCGAAGTCGCCCACACTATCAAAGCCCCTTTTGGTACTCTTTTAGTTGAACTCTGACAATGGCATGTATAGCGCTGCCCTTTTGTTGTTAGTCAAGTACTTTGGTATTGTATATATTTGGATAGCCATGCGAAAATGAATTATATATTTTGAGCATAGCGTTATAATCATTTTGTATATATATGGTTATTGAGAGGTGTGGAAATGCTTGGCAATGATTAGCCATTGGAATGGTTAATCACGATAATATTTTTGTGCTATGTATGTTAAAGGGCTAGTTGAATCATGGAAATTATGAAATAGGTAAAGTCTACCTTAAAAACAGATGCCGACAGCAGCAGTGATGTGAATTTGAAAAATCACTAAAAATAGTAGGAATGGAATTAAATAGTGAATAAATTATGTAATCGAACCTTGATGAGTATATTTTCATATGGAAGAAATGAAACGATCATATGAGTCGTAATTTAAGAGATGTTTAAGTTTTTGTGAAACAGGACCAGAGCGATTTCTGGATCCCATGATCTGACTTTGGAAATTCACTATAAATTAACCAGAGATAATTAGAAGTCATGCCCTATATGTACAGATTCCTCTTCGAGTCTATTTTCATTAGAAACAAACAACATAAGTATTGAAGCCCTGTACAGGGAGATATCTAAGTTGTAATGCATGAATGTCAGAGTAGTCGAACCCTGAAACAGGGGAGATTTTAACTAATAAACTGTACTAA
Organism: Gossypium arboreum; assembly: GCF_025698485.1. Classification (NCBI taxonomy): domain Eukaryota; kingdom Viridiplantae; phylum Streptophyta; class Magnoliopsida; order Malvales; family Malvaceae; genus Gossypium; species Gossypium arboreum. Next base: position 63,106,393 of record NC_069079.1, on the reverse strand, counting down.
TTGGCCCAACCAAAAATTCTATAAAAAACTTTGTAGATAGATATATGAGTCTAGTTTCAGGAAAAATTTACGGAATCAGTTTTTGAGCTTCGGAACTTGAGATATGATTTTTAAATTGACTATGATGCAGTTAACCAGCATGTCCTGAAATTTAAAAATGAACTGTGTAAGTAAATGAAATAAGTCCGTAAATACCTCGTGTTCGACTCCGGCAATGGTCTCGGGTACGAGGTGTTACATTAGGACACGCACACACCCTTAGCCTGTGTGCAACACTGACTTTAAAACACGGCCATGACACACGCCCGTGTGGCCTGCCCGTGTACAACACTGAATTTAAAACATGGCCATGACACACGCCCATGTGGCCTGCCCGTGTTCAACACTGACTTTAAATTTTAAGTGCAGGGGATGCACGACCATAATACACACCCATGGGAGTGAGCCGTGTGTCACACACGGCCTAGACACACGCCCGTGTGCCTTGCTCGTATGGACAAAAGGAGGCCATTTTTCCAAGCCATTTTGTCACCCATTTTACACAACCTACACAAGATCATTTCAATATACCAATTTCACCACAATAAACACCAATTCATCCATAGAAAGAACATTATATGCATTTACCAAAATGAATAATAACCATTATTCTAGGCTTGATACAAAATGAAGGGGTTTTGACTTAAGCAAAATACATAACCAATTTCTCATTAAATCAAACATCCTAGTTTAGCCCTATACATGCCATACTCAAAAGAAGATTTGTACTATACCAAGTGCTTCGATTGATAGTGTGATCGATATCTCCAACTTCAAAAGATCCTTGAGCTAAATAAGCAACATTGAAAGAAAAGGGAAAGGAAAGAGAGTAAGCATAAAGCTTAGTAAGTTGCATATAAATAAATATACAACAACAATTTCACCATTAGTCATCATGCTCATAACTCAAAGGTAACTATAGACTTAACTTACTCATTACCGTCTACTCAAGTCAAATTTTCTAATTTGAGCTCATGAGTCATTGATTACCAAATAAGTACCTGTATCACTCACAACGTTATTATACTTTCCATCTTAAATCACTTTCTTAACCTTTAAAATTTAACCTTTCAGAATACAACCAGATATTCTATAGGCCGCATGGGATATATTATCGATGCCATGTCCTAGACATGGTCTTACACTGGCTATCATCATTGAGGCTAATGCCATGTTCTAGACATGGTCTTATACTGGCTCTCGTCTATACGTGCTGGTGCGTTCCCCAGACATGTCTTACACTAGCACAACTCTTAGCCGATGCATGTCCCAGACACGTCTTACACTGGCTATCATCGTCGAGGCCGATGCATGTCCCAGACATGTCTTACACTGGCGCTCATTCTCTATGCCGATGACATGTCCCAGACATGGTCTTACACTGGCTATCATATTGTGGCTAATGCATGTCCAAGACATGTCTTACACTGGCACATAGATAATCTGAATTTTATGGCATGAATATCCGGTCTGTTTCTTGGGGTTCCAATTAGATTTATCTACTATCTCAATCATTAATATGCATTATCATTTCATAATCTAGCAATTCATGCTATGTCAAATCAATGACAATTCAAATACATGCATTAAAAATGTAATCATATTATTTGCATACAACTTACCTCGGTTTACAAAATGTACTCGACTAGTCGATTTAGTCAGATTGCTTGGCTTTTCCCCGATCTAGGTTCGGTTTTGGTAAATCTTGATCTATAATAACAAAATGCACTTATTTAGTTACTAATTACCATTAAGCAATCCTAAATTCACATCTTTGGTAAAATGATCATTTTGCCCCTAGACTTTGGCAAAATGACCATTTTACGCCTAAGCTAGAAATTTGATTTTTATTCAATTTCTTCGTATTTCAAGCCTATCCAAACTCTTTTTACTCTTATAGCAACCCCAAAATTCCACTATTTCTCACACTTATCACCTATTTTGCAACTTATGCAAAATAGTCCATTTTAGTGTTTTCATGCTAACACCTTTCACAAAAGTTATTTATAACACAACTAGGACTCATAGTCTTCCATAAAACTCAGCAAAAAATACAAATCCATTCATGGAAAAACTCTAAACTCTTAACCATTTTTCAAAATACACCCCTCATTTGAAAGCTCATGCTTCAAGGGTTTCAAAAATGTAAAAATCTTCAAGAAAACTTATTAAAATCACTTACTTGTGAGAGGAACAAGTTGCTGAAATTTTTGAAGCCCAAAACTTTTAAAAATGGCTGAATAATCGGTGGAATGAAGAGAGAATGAAAGAAAAAAAAATAATAGCTAGGCTTAGGTATTATTATATTACACCTTATGTCATCAATTTCACCTAATGTTGACTTTTCAACATTTCCATCTACCATGGCCAGCCATCACTTAATTAATAACCCAATTTCATTTTAAAAACCCCTAATTTATGATACATGGAAATTTTGGAACTCTGAGCTATCAATTTAAGATTTTCGCACTTTATGCGATTTAATCCTTTTTTGCAATTGGGCTCACAAACATTAAAATTGACTCACCAAAATTTTCAAGTACTAATATAATCATACTATAACCTCATAATATTAACAAAAATAATTTTTCCAAACTTTAGATTTGTGGTGCCGAGACCACTGTTCCGACTGGGCCTTAAATTGGGCTGTTTCAATTACTAAGGATTGCCATCGCTAAAACCCCAACCAAAAGTTAACGAAAAGCCAAGCATACTTACCAACCGAATGAATCAGAAAACCCAGTAGCGATGGTTGAAAAAAAATTTTCCACCGAAAACATAGAAACAATGAAAATTAAATCTAGGACGCAAAATGAGAAAGAAAGTCAAAGAAAGGAAATTTTGGGGAAGAAGAATAACTGGAGAAGAGAATTCATGTCAGAAATTTCCTGAAAGAGAGAGAAACGAATTTTTTTGAAAATAAAATCCAAAATAGAATATTTTGATAACTCCCCACTATCTTCTCAATCCCCATTATCCTACTACATCTCAACCACCTTAGAAGTTTGGCTCCACTGAAACTCTAACGCATAACCGAGCAAAAATATAACATCCTTTCTCGTGTAGGGATTCAAGCACAGGACCTCCAACACACCAACTCCCTTACCACTCAAACCAGCAGGCTCATTCTGATATGGATCAGTAGATAATTTATAAAAGCCTACTGAACAAAGGTAAGGGTTGATCCAAAATATCAAAATTAACAAAGGTGAGACTTGAACCCAAGACCTCTCACACATACCCAGAACACTTAACCATTGAAGCAGATAGATATTTGTGTCAAATATTCACAGAAGTGGAAATAAATTATTCAGGGCGTTACAACTCTACCTCCTAAAAGAAATTTCGACCTCAAAATTTACCTGATTAGAACAGATGAGGATACTGCTGATGCATCGAGTCCTCAGGTTCCCACGTGGCCTCCTCAGTACCATGATTCCGCCACAGATCTTTTACTAAAGGAATGGACTTCCTCCTCAGAACCTTAATATCACGATCTAAAATTTGAAACGGCTCTTCCTTAAAAGTCAAATCAAGCCTAACCTCGATCTCCTCAACTGAGACAACGTGAGATGGGTCAGACCGATACCACCTCAACATCGAGACGTGAAACACATCTGGATACTATCTAACTCTAGAGGTAGCTCCAACTGATAAGCAACAGGTCTCGCATGTTTCAGAATTCGATACAGCCCAATGAACTTAGGGCACTTGCCCTTACGACTGAATCTCAGAACTTTATTCCACAGAGGAACCTTAAAAAACACGAAGCCCCCGACAGAGTACACAATATCTCTCATCTTCAGATCCGCATAAGACTTTTGCCTATCAGAAGCTACCTTCACACGATCCCGAATTAGTCTAACCTTGTCTTCGAACTTAGAAACTAACTCAGGACCAAAAACCCGACGCTCACCTAACTCAGTCCAACATAGCGGAGTACGAAACTTATGACTATACAAAGCCTCGTAAGGTGCCATCGGGATGCTAGATTGGAAATTGTTATTATAGGCGAACTCAACTAGTGGCAGATAATCCTCCTAACTACTTCTGAAATTTATCACGCAACTCTGAAGCATATCCTCCAGTATCTGAATCACCTTCTCAAATTCACCATCAGTCTGAGGATGGAACATAGTACTAAAGTCAAATCTCGAACTCAGAGCCTCATGCAATTTCTTCTAGAACCAAGAAGTGTAACAAGGATCTCTATCAGAAATAATCGAAACAAGAACCCCATGTAATCTTACAATCTCAGAAATGTAGAGCTTTACTAACTTTTTTAGAGAATAATCTATCCAAATCGGAATAAGGTGAGCAGACTTGGTCAATCGATCCATAATGACCCAAACAGAATCCTTCATAGTGGGTGTAACAACCCGATTTTGGGCCTAGTCGGAACAGTGGTTTCGGAACCACTATTCTAAGGTCAGAGAAATTATTTTTAATATTATTTTATATGTTATAGCATGATTATATGAGTGCATGAAAATTTTGGTGAATTAATTTTAGCGTTTGTGAGCTTAATTGCGAAAAAGGACTAAATCACATAAAGGGCAAAAGTCTTATTTTATTAGATAGATATACCAAATATCTAGAGAACCAAAATTGGGGGTCTTTAAAGTGAAATTAGGCCTATAAATGAGTGATGGCCAGCCATGAGACAAGGAATTAAAATAGTCAAAATGGTTAGGTGAATTTTGGTAACCAAATTGATTAGAAATAAAATAAAATAAACAAAGAATGATATCATCTCTTTCTCATCTTTTTCTTCACTAAAATTTTCAGTAAAAGTAAGGGTTTTGAAGCTTTAAAATTTCAGCCAAGATACCTTCTAGCATGGAAGTGATTTAGATGCCTATTTTTGATAATTTTTGTACTTTTGGAACCCTTGCAGCATGAACTAGCTAATGGGGGGATTATTTTGTGAAATGGTTGATAGTCTAGGGATTTGCCATGAAAGGATTTGTGATTTTTACTGAATTTATATGGAAAAAAATGAGTCATGGTTGTGTAATAAATAACTTTTGTGAAAGAAGTTGTAAAATAAGGTGTAAATGTGTGAAATAATTGAAATTTTGAGTTGATATAGTTATAAAAAGAATTCAGCTAGGCTTGGTAAAGGAGAAAATTCCATGAAAATCGATTTACGAGCGTAAGGGCAAAATGGTCATTTTTCCAAATTGTGAATTATAGAATGTTTTAAATAATGTAATGATTAAATGAGTGAATTTCATCATGTTACATTAAGAAAATCAAGATTTGGGCTTAAATTGAAAAGTACGAGGTTATGGACTGAAATGGAGTAATTAGCCGGAATTGCATTCGAGGTAGGTTAGTGTGACTAAATAAGCATGTTATCTATATTATTGTTAATATACTTGAATTCTATTTTGCTGTAATTGTATTTAATTAAATGTTGGTGGAGTTATGTATGAGAAAGTGATGCCAAAATTTAATAACACTCATGTGATGATAGAATACATTAGAAATTTGATGGAATATGATATTCCATTGAAACGAGTAAGCTGTACATAAATAATGCAAATATAATGTTACCATGTATTGTATAATTAGTATGGTCTAAATTGTTGACTTGTGTTGTGAATGTAAATTATGAGAATTTATGTAGAAATAACTCCCGGTTGAACCTTAGGAATAGATTGGGATATTCATGCCATGAAATTGGGTAATATGTGTGCTAGTGTAAGACATGTCTGGGACATGCATCGTCCACATTATGAGAGCTAGTGTAAGACATGTCTGGGACATGCATCGGCCTCGAGATATACAAGTTAGTGTAAGACCTGTTTGGGACATGGTGTTAACTTGTTGTGTGTCAGTGTAAGACCTGTTTGGGACATGGCATCGACAATGATAAATGAGAGCCACGGTAAGACTTGTCTGGGATACGACATCGACCTTGATGTATGAAAGTCAGTGTAAGACTTGTCTGGGACATGACATCGACTCTGATGTGCTAGCCAGTGTAAGACCATGTCTGGGACATGGCATCGGCATCTTATCCCATGTCTGGGGCTATTGAATATCCTGTAGTATTTCCAAATGGTTCAATGAGAGATGTATGGTTTATATCAAAATGATATAGTTTATGGCTATGTTGTGAGTGGTACAGGTACTTACATGAAATTGATGACATGTGAACCCAATTCATGTGGTATGATTAATAAGGAATGAAGATGAGTAAAGCATATCGAGTAACCCAGGTATTTATGCCAAACTCATGATGTAACAGGTTGATTTTGGGGTAGTCAAAAAAGTGGTTTCAAAACCGCTAACCTGAGGTCGAGGAAATTTTTTTAAATATTATTTTATGTATTGTATCAAGATTAGATAAGTGCATAAAAATTTTGGTGAATTAATTTTAGCGATTGCTTGTTTAATTACAAAAAAGGACTAAATCGCATAAAGTGCAAAAGTCCTATTTTGTTAGATAAGGGTGTCAATTAGCTAAAGAACATAAATTGAGGGCCTTTAAAGAGTAATTGGACCCCCAATGCTTAGGCTAGCCGGCAATAGGAGACAAAAGAAAGAGAAATGGTCAAAATTAGGTAGGTTGGTGACCAATTTTAACTAGAATAAGAATAAAATAAAGAGAACAGGATATAATCTTTTCCTCTTCTTCTTCATCACCGAAAAATGCTGCCATTAGAGGGTTTTTGAGCTTCAAAATTTTCATCCAGTTAGTCTCTCTACAAGTAAGTGATTTTAATAAGTTTTCTTAATGATTTTTACATTTTTGAGACCCTTGTGTCATGAGCTTTCTAATGAGGGGACTATTTTACAACATGGTTGAAAGTCTAGGGTTTTTCCATGAGAGCATTTAGGTTGTTTTCTGAATTTTTTTGGAAGAATATGAGTCTTAGATGAGTAATAAACAACTTTTGCGAAGGGATTTCTCATGAAAACCCTAATAGGGACTATTTTGCATAAGTTGTAAAATAGATGATAAATGTGTGAAATAGAGGAAATTTTGGATTCCTATAAGAGTAAAAAGGGTTCGACTAGGCTTATAATAGGGAGAGATTTGAAAAAAAAATTAACTTTCAAGCATAGGGGTAAAATGGTCATTTTGTGAAAGTCTAAGGGCAAAATAGTCATTTTACCCAATTATGAAATTTTGAGTGTCTAAATTGATGTGCTGATGAAATAAATGAATTTTATTAATTTAGATCAAGAGAAGTGTGATTTGGGTCTTGATCGGGAACAAAGTTTACGAGGATTAAACTCGTCTTCATCATTTTGTATCGAGGTAAGTTCATATGTGAATAATGTGTTATTGAAGCTTACTTTGGAATATTTTGATAATATACATGTGTAATTGGTTGATTGTTGTTATGTATCTAAATTCTATTCGATGCCATGAATGTATAAATGGCATGTTATGTGAGTAAAGTACATTGTGAGCAAGTACGATGCTATTCGGCTAGTTATGAAATCCCGTTGGACCTTAGACATAGCATAGGATACTAAGGGGTATGTTATAAAAATTATGTGGTCTGAACTCATGAGTTGAGTCTGATTTCATGAGATGAATGTTATAGGTAACGTGGGTCCGGGTACTGGCTTAGTGTACAGACTCGTGAGTGGCTTAATAAGCGAACGTTACATGATAGCTACGGGGTCTAGGTCCTGACCTGATAAAAAGGCCCATGAGTAGCTCAAATGTGAGTGTTTCATAGCAAGAGGTAGCCCTGATTTCTTATATGGTAATTAGATGCAAATTCCCTGCGTATCCGTATGTATTCTGAGAGTCCAACGGGTAATATTGAAAATTTAATTGGTGAAAACTTGATGAGGTATGTATACTGAACTTATGAATAGTACCTAAGTAAGGGACAAGATGCATTAAGTATACATGAATGAAAGGAAGAGTTAGATAGAGATGTTAAAGGCTTTATATCTTTTAAGCATGACAAGTTACCGTTTGACGGATATGATTTTCTTTTAATTACACTTTATTTGCATATGTGTACTTACTAAGCTCCCACGCCTACCCTCCTTTCTTTTCTTTCCTTATAGTGCCGCCAAGCTAGCATCGGGGATCTAGTGACATCTTAAAGCTTCAATCACATTATCACTTAAGACCTTGGTATAGCTAATTTAATTGTTTTGTTCTCTAGCATGTATAAAGACTTGAGTACTTTGTTTATTATTTTGTTAGTTAGCCATAATGTGTTGGCTCATATGATAAAAATGATACTCGTTTTATATAGACCATGAATGTTGGTTAACACCAATTATTATTCAATGCAATGTTGCAAATTTCTAATGGTTGTGGCTGTTTTCATTATGCATTTATGTTCATATTGATCTTGGTTGATCGTATGTAGATAGGGGTATGTAAGGGTGGCAAAGAGGATTGGCAAATAACCTTATTTTGTCCACATGGGTAGACACTTGGGCGTGTGTCTAGGCCATCTGTGACACACGGTCAACCCATGGATATGTTTTTCAGCCGTGTGTCCCCTGCACGTAAAAAATTCAAGTCAGTATGCATGGTAGTAAACACATGGGCAGAGACACAGCCGTGTGTCTCAGTCGTATGAAGGGCACGGCCTAGCACACTGGCGTGTGCCTTGGCCGTGTGGCCCTTAAGGATTGTTGACGTCAAAAAAAGAATGTCCAAGTTTTTGCACACAGGCTAAGACATGGGCATGTCATGGCCGTGTGGCCCTTAAGGATTGCTGACGTCAGAAACAGAATGTCCAAGTGTGAAGGACACGGTTCATGCACACAAGCGTGTGTCAAGCCGTGTACAAACCTCTGTAGGTTTGAATTAAAAAATAAATCCACACGGGTAAGGGACATGGGCATGTCCCAATGTGCTTAAGCCGCGTAAGCCACACGACCCATCAGCACGACCATGCCTAAATGGTCACACCAGCGAGTTGCCCCTCCCACATGGATGTGTGCCCCTGTGTTAAGTGTTATTTTCAGAATTCTCTGAAGGACCCAAATTGATTCTGAATGGGTTCCAACAGATGTTTTGAGCCTCGTAGGCTCTTATTAAGGAGTTTATAATAAAAATTGAATTTTTTTTTATTTGACCATGTTTTGGTGACATGAAAACGTTTGTATGCATGAGCTCAAGTTAGGTAATGCCTCATATTCCGTCTCGGTTAGGGCACGAGTGTGGGGTGTTACACATGAGGAATGATTTCGGTTTATGATGCAAATTTGGTGAGGATGTAAATAGGTAAGTCATGCCTATGAGAATGATTTTGTGATGACCTTGTGAATATAGGTCTATACTTATGATGTATAAACATGTATTTTTACCGATGTGGTGAAAATGAATTAATAAGGTATGATAAACTCAGTATCATTAATTTACACTAAAGCAGTTTTGGACAACAGCAGTAGTCTGATTTTGAAAATCCACAAAAAATTGTGGAACTTGAGTTAAAGGCTGAATAAGATATAAAATTAAATCTTAATGAGTCTAGTTTCACATAGAAGAAACGATGCAAGCAAAGGAGTTTCATATTATGAAAATATTTAAATTTTTGTGAGACAAGAGTCAGAATGATTTCGAAATCCCCTATCTTGAATTTGGAAAATCATTAAAAATTGTAAAAAGATAACTATGGGTTCCAATTTATATTATTAGAATCCTTGACGAGTCTATTTTCAAGATAAATAGACAAGAATGTCATCCGAGTCTCGTATTATGAGATAATTGATTTTTAGTGAAAAGAGGTCAGAACTGTCAGATGGCAAAAAAAGGGTAAGTTTAAAGAATAAATTGTACTAATTGGCTAATACAAAAATTCTGAAAATTTTATGATAAGAAGATATGTAAGTCTAGTTTCAAGGAAAATTAGCAAATCTTAATTTGGAGTTCCGTAGCTCCAGATATAAATAATTTGGTAACTATGACTCAAGAGAATAGCACGACCAGAATATAAGTAAATGTGTAATTATGATTGTATTACCTTGAGAAGCATGTTGGCATATTGCTTATTATTTTCATATAGACTTACTAAGCTATAAAGCTTACCCTCTCCTTTCCATTTCTTTAGTGTTGTCAGGTTAGCTCTGGGTTGGAGATCGTCAGAGGCAGCGTCACACTATCAAGCTACTACCTTTGGAGTATTGATACATATGTTAGCGTTTTCAAGTGAGTGACAAGGTTGGGGGCTCAGTGTTATGATATGTGTTATTATGATTAGCCAAATAAATTGGCCTATATTGAGTTATTTGTATATGGCTATGAAGTGTGGCTCATATTGATTATGGTATGTGAACTTATCTATCTATGCTATGTTCTAATGCTTGTGATGTGATGATGTGATTATACTTGTTGGCCATTTATGGTTGGTGTTATGAATTATGTGCATGATGAATGCTTTATGACCAATCGAAATGGTCATAGCCATGAATTAAATGTGTAATATGGAAATAAGTTGATAACCATAGTATAATGGTAAAAGTGATCATCAAAATGACAAGTCTTATGAATGTGAATTAAGGAATCTAGACTTGGTATTGTATGAGTAGATGCGTTGCTTATAAGAGGACATGTTAATGTTATGAATGTATCTTAACAAAGAGTGTTTAATCACTAAAATGATGCGATGAATTGTGGTTTTAATATGTATAAGGTTGTAAGGGTTTATGGGTAACATGAAGGATTGGAAAATAGCCTAAGTGTTGACCACACGGACTGAGACATGACTATGTGTCTCAACCGTGTGAGGGACACAGCCTGGAGAAACGGTCATGTGGCCAGACCGTATGGTTCGATTTGCATGCTGACATCATAAACAGAGAGTTACACGGCCTAAGGACACGGGCATGTCAAAGACACACGGGTGCGTCCCTATGTCCACACGGGCGTGTGACCCTTTTTCAAGAGAAAATTTTCTAGGTTTCCTTGAAACTTCTCAAAGTTTTCGGTTTAGTCCTGAATCAATCCTGATGTATGTTTTGGGCTTTGTAGACCCAAATAAGGGACGACATGTATGTTTTTGAAAAGTTTTGAATTAAAAGAAATTTTATGGCCCTATTTTTGCATGTATGTGCATGTTTAAGCCCGGTAATGCCTCGTACCTTGTCCCGGCGTCAGACACGGGTATGAGGTGTTACATTTAGTGGTATCAGAGCCATGGTTTAGTCGATTCTTAGACTAACCTAGCACGTGTAAGAGTCTAGCTATACATGCTGTAGATTCTTGATAGTGTGATGTCACTCGACGCGAATGAGAACTATCTCGTATAGACAAGGTAGTCTCCAATCGAGCTACACCCTATCACATAGATAGAGATACGAAGGTATTCTAATAAAGTGCAGTTATGATGAATTGAAACTCGAAAAGTACGAATAAGAATTTATGAAATGAATATATACATGTTTGTGATATGAGAAACGTGAAATAGAATGTGTACATGGCATTGACAATCCCATGGTGTATATGATTGATTTGTTTGAGTGAATGCATGTGTTTAGATAACTTACTAAAAATACAGGTAGAATAAATGTTCATGTATAATTATTTGAATGGTTAGGATTGGCAAGCTCGTATAGCTTAAGTAAATGCGTTAAATTGTTCGGATAGATTTATATGATTGTAATGACATGCACATGATGATGTGTGAAATCAAAGTTTCGATTGTAATGAATATTCATCCATGTTTGTTGGCCCTCATATGATATTATGTGCTTGATATGTTTAATTTAGTGAATGTGATGAGAAAAGTTATCCAGAATCCATAGAATGTGTGCATAAGTGAACTTGAGTGAATAATATAATCGAAAAATTATGAAATACAAATATGAATGATAATTTTTCCTGAAATGAATGACATGATTGTGATGGTGTTGCTATGATGATGAAAGTCGTGTCATATGCATATGTATATAAGAGTCGAGTTAGAGGCCCTACGACCTTACTCCTTTACCAGAGTGGTGTTTATAAAGGATTTCATGAGACTTGTGCTGAAATAAGCTCACGAGTATGAGACCAAAAGAGTTCAACGGTGGAATGATTGTAAATATGGGCAAAGTTTGAGAATGAGTTGATAAGTAAAGACAGAACTAGAAAGGTCTCTAGTTGATTTAAAGATTATTCGGTTTAAAAAATATCGTAATGAGAGAAGAAATTAACTTTGGTAAACCGACTGATTCAGACACGACGTCGAAAGAATGTAGTAATTGGAATTCCTTCTGAACTTACTTTCTTCAACAAAAGGAATAATACAGGATTAGTGATAACAGAAATAGTTAAAGGAATAATATTTGAAAGGTAAGACATTGAGTGTGACAGTTATGGCTGAACATATTTTGACAGTCTCTTTTGAAGTATTCTATATGTGTAGTTGTTCTTAAGATTTGTTCCTATGGCCTTTACTCTTTTGATAAAACCTTTATTTTATGGAAATGTTTTTTAATCATGATGATATAACTCTATTTCTTCTAATTGATGTTCTATTCAATATGTATATATATTTTGACATCATTGTTGTTGCATTTACTTCCAGTGGGTTGGAAGGATGTATTCTTTAGGACTTCTTTTCTCTGAGGAATTATTGATATCCTTCACATTTTTCTTATAAGCTTTGTTCTTGATCTTTCATTTTGATAATGTATCTTGGATTTCTAAATCATGGAATTTCTTTATCTTGGATATCTTTGTCTTGACTTCTTTAAATGGATTTTTCTTGCAATATTTATTCCGTAAATTATTAATCATGGTTCGTACCTAAAGTATATTCTTTGGCTTATGAAGACTATGCCAATTATGACTATGTTTCCTGTTTGATTATAGCAACATGATAATTCCAATATCTGGATTTCTTTTCCTGAGTAAGTTAATTAAAGTTAATGCCTTCAGTCGGGATATTCTTGTTATTCTGAGTTAATGTATTTGAAGTGGTTTTTTTTATTAACATGATAAGTGAATTTTGAACGATTACATGTTGAGTCGTTCTATCGACTGGAAGAGAAGATTTCTTGAGATGTCATTTATTGATGATTAAGACTGGATTGGTTGTTCAATCGGTAATCGGTTATTGTTTGGAGGATTAAATGAGATATTTATGTTTGGGAATATGATTTCATTTCCTTATGGGTAAAGGACGGACAGTTTGAATGAAAAGTATATAGTTCTTAGAAAGCTTTGATATAATTTAAGGCTGCTTTGAACGATAGAAATTTCCATCTTACGAAAGTTGAAAAGTCTATTACTTGTTAGAAAGGTTTGGTCAGATGAGAATATTGTTAATTGAAGCCTTTGAACTGGTTTAGTCTACATTGGGCAAAGACTCCTCGACCTTCAGTGATGTGTTATGAGACTATAAAGCAATATGATAGCTTAAAGTATCCGATGTTAAAGACAGATCTAAATTGTGATAGCGTAGGTGACTTGAATTAGTTATTGTATGATCTTTGAGAAAAGAAAAAAAATGTGATTACAAGTGCTTGGGTAGAAAATCTCGAGCTTATACAGAGAGAGTTTGCAAGAAAACTCACAAGAGTGATGTATTAGTACTCGAGTTTGGAACTTGACATTTCTGATTTTTGTATTTGGATACATGAATTGTTATCAGAATTGTTCCCATTTGGAAAGTGGAAAAATGTGATGTAGTTTATTGCTAGATGTTTGACGAGATCTGTGAATCATGCTGGTATGTACTGAGTCCCCGCTCATCAGATTTATGAAATTTTGTGTCTATATGATTGTTGGATTTCTTGGAATACTAGTCTCCACTAATCGAACTGAGATCTGGGTTATATATTGTGATTTCTTGGGAAAACTGAAGGAGGCTTTGAAATTTAAAGGCAACTAAGAGTTGATTTGGTAATCAATCGGACTGTGTGAAATTATAGAGAGTGTAAGGCCAAGATGAATTGGCTAGTTTTATTATTCAAATTCGAAAAGATTCAAGGATGTGTGTATATGTGACATGATGGCATAGATTGGACCATTGTGTATACAAACTCTCAGATGGAGGTTGAAATTCAGTTGAGGTAGGGAATAGCAATGAATCGCTTATGACACTGATATGAGAAAGTGAAGAGAATATTAGAGGCACAACTGAGTGAAAGTTCTTTAGCGATGAGTATGGAAAAGAAAAGTTTATGTGAGTACCAAAACCACTTTTCTGGTAAGATTTTTGGGGACGAAAATCCCTAAAGAGGGAGAATTGTAACAGCCCGATTTTGGGCCTAGTCGAAATAGTAGTTTTGGAACCACTATTTTGAGGCCAGAGAAATTATTTTTAATATTATTTTATATGTTATAGCATGATTATATGAGTGCATGAAAATTTTAGTGAATTAATTTTAGCGCTTGTGAGCTTAATTGCGAAAAAGGACTGAATCGCATAAAGGGAAAAAGTCTTATTTTATTAGATAGATATACCAAATAGATGGAGAACCAAAATTGGGGGTATTTAAAGTGAAATTAGGCCTTTAAATGAGTGATGTCCGGCCATGAGACAAGGAATTAAAATAGTCAATATGGTTAAGTGAATTTTGGTAACCAAATTGACTAGAAATAAAATAAAATAAACAAAGAACGATATCATCTCTTTCTCATCTTTTTCTTCATTGAAATTTTCAGCAAAAGTAAGAGATTTGAAGCTTTAAAATTTCAGCCAAGCTATATTCTTGCAAGTAAGTGATTTAGATGCCTATTTTTGATAATTTTTGTACTTTAGATGCCTATTTTTGATAATTTTTGTACTTTTGGAACCCTTGTAGCATGAAGTGGCTAATGGGGGGACTATTTGGTGAAATGGTTGATAGTATAGGGATTTTTCATGAAAATATTTGTGATGTTTACTGAATTTTTATGGAATAAAATGAGTCATTGTTGTATAATAAACAACTTTTGTGAAAGAAGTTTGCATGAAAACACCTAAAAAGGGCTATTTTGTAAAGTTGTAAAATAAGTTGTAAATGTGTGAAATAATTGAAAATTTGAGTTGCTATAGTTATAAAAAGAATTCGGATAGGCTTGGTAAAGGAGGAAATTTGATAAAAATCGATTTACGAGCCTAAGGGCAAAATTGTAATTTTTGTAAAGTATAAGGGCAAAACGGTCATTTTTCCAAATTGTGAATTATAGAATGTTTTATTTAATGTAATGATTAAATGAGTGAATTTCATCATGTTAGATCAAGAAAACTGAGATTTGGGCTTAAATCGAAAAGTACGAGGTTATGGACTGAAATGGAGTAATTAGCCGAAATTGCATTCGAGGTAAGTCAATGTGACTAAATAAGCATGTTATCCATATTATTGTTAATATACTTGAAGTCTATTTTGCTATAATTGTATTGAATTATATTTTGATGGAGTTATGTATGAGAAAGTGATGCCAAAATTTAATAACACTCATGTGATGGTAGAATACATTAGAAATTTGATGGAATATGATATTCCATTGAAACGAGTAAGTTGTATGTAAATAATGCAAATATAATGTTACCATGTATTGTACAATTAGTATGGTCTAAATTGTTGACTTGTGTTGTGAATGTAAATTATGAGAATTTACATAGAAATAACTACCTGTTGAATCTTAGGAATAGATTGGGATATTCATGCCATGACATTGGGTGATATGTGTGCTAGTGTAAAACATGTCTGGGACATGCATCAGCCTCGGGATATACAAGCTAGTGTAAGACCTGTCTGGGACATGGCATCGACACCGATAGATGAGAGCCAGTTTAAGACATGTCTGGGATACGGCATTGGCCTCGATATATGAAAGTCAATGTAAGACCTGTCTGGGACATGACATCGGCTTTGATGTGCTAGCCAGTGCAAGACTATGTCTGGGACATGGCATCAGCATCTTATCCCATGTTTGAGGCTATTGAATATCCTGTAGTATTTCTAAATGGTTCAACGGGAGATGTATGGTTTATATCGAAATGATAGAGCTTATGGCTATGTTGTGAGTGGTACAAGTACTTACATGAAATTGATGAGATGTGAACTGAATTCATGTGGTATGATTAATAAGGAATGAATATGAGTAAGTATATGAGCATGTTGAGTAACCCAGATATGTATGCCAAACTCATGAGGAATGATTTCGGTTTATGATGCACATTGGGTGAGGATGTAAATTGGTAAGTCATGTGACAGCCCAAAATTGACCCTAGTCGGAATGTGGTTTCGGGACCACAAAACCGAGGCATAAAAATAATTAAAAATTTATTTTGATGCCTATGATATGTGTTAAATTGTGAATGACATTTTGATGTTTCAATTTAGAATTATAAATGTGAATTTCACTAGAAAGGACCTAGTAGTAAACTGTGAAAGTATGATGGGGAAATGTGTGATGACTAGTTGAGCATGCATGCAAAAATAAGGGATTTGCATGTCAAATTTCCCCAAAGATGGTATAGTGGCGGCCATGACAAGGGAATATGGGCAAGGAAAACATGTTATGACATGTTTTGTTAATGCATGATGTGATAAATGATAAAAAATTAAGCATGTAGGAAGAGAAACAAAAAATCAAAATTTGCTAATCCTTTCCCCTTTTGCCGTGAGTGAAAGAGAAGCAAAGAAAAAATTTTGTTCACCTATTTTTCTCTTCTTTGGCCGAAAATACTAAGGAAAAGGAAGGATTTTTGCTTCATTTTCTTTGTTTAGAAGAGATCTAGAAGGAAATTTGGCTAAACTTGCAACAAGAGTAAGGTATGTATGAGGTTGTGTTGGGAGTTTCATGCATGTTTTGGTTGCTAATTTGATGTGCATGTTAGCCATGGCTCAAATCTTTGTTATGCCATGGAAATGGCATTTGGCCAAAGTTGTTATGGTGATAAAGCCATTGCATGCTAAGTGTGAAGCTTGATGATGATGCATGCAATGATGGATTGTCTACTCTTGAGTAAGATTTTGAGTTTTCTTTTGTTTAACCATGATTGAAGTTGAAAAGGGCATGATTGTCATATTCGCCATGATGCATTCATGAGCATGGTTCATGCTTCTTGCATGTTAGTTAAAATTTGTGTTTTGGATGGCTATGGACACCTTGAAATTCGCCATGCTCATATATGTATATATATGTTTGCACATGATGTTTTGGTTATGAACTAAGTGATGAATATATTGGTTTAAAGAAGAAGATGTGGAAGAATGCTTGTGAAATTGCAAGCACAATTCGGCCTAGCACACATATAAGTGGTTGATGCTATATTATAAGTTTTGGGCCACAATGTGCAAAGCATTAACTAGTAAAATGCATGCTGTTTTTGTGAGGTATTAAGTGCAAAATTGACCTCAACATGTACATGAATATTCGGCCTTGGGTAGCCTATTGAAGGCCTTAGCATTTCCTTGATGCTCGAATAAATTGTATTGAATTGCTTGATGTAGTATAAAATGTGCATGACCATTGTGTATTCAAGCTAAAGGGTGGCCATATGACCATTTAAACTCCTTGTCATATTCGCCATAAGCTAGCACAATGAGGTTTTAATAAATTGAATTTGTTTGAATTAGCTCAAGAGCTTAGAGGGCCACAATTGGACAAGGGAAGGAGAAAGTGATCGAATAGCCGAAAAAGCCGTTCGACAACATCCGAGGTAAGTCCTCAAGAAGTGACCCTACTTGAATTATGTGAAATAAAGTATGGATGTGTATTGATTATTGATTATGTGTGCATGAGTATTTGAATTCTACCCGGCTAAGTCCCGAAGGCGAATATGCTTGTGACTATAATTGCGTTTGAGCCTTAGTAACTAAAAATGAAATATGTATGTCCAATGATAATTGATGTATGTGTTCATGGGAAATTGAATGATATCCGGGCTAAATCCAAGACAATTATGCTAGAAATTATATCCGGTTAAGACCAAGGCAATTGTGCTAGTGGCTACATCCGGCTAAGACCAAGGCATTCGTGCGAGACATTCTATCCGGCTAAGACCAAAGGCATTTGTGCACATGGTTATATCCGGTTATATTCAAGAATCTTGGGCTGGAGGTGAGTGTTGGTTGCTGTAATAAATTCAATGAGTACACTCGAAAAGCCCAAAGAATGAGGTACGTTTATATGTGCATTGGAAAGTCGACATGTTTGAGCAACATTCGCTCAATCGACTAATGAATTTCAGTTATTGAATTGATTGATACTTTGTGAAATTATATAATGATGAAGTGTGAAGTAAGAATGTGTATTAATGAAATGATGCATTTGGCTATGTGAATGTATTGCTGTAATTAGAGTTGATTATATTCCTTGAGACTTACTAAGCATAAAATGCTTACCCGTTGCTTTGGCTCTCGGTTTTCTAGATTTCGCTCAAGCAATCGGATTTGGGATCGTTGAAGTCAAGTCATCCACACTATCAAGCCTCCATTTTGGTATAAATTTTGGTTGAACTTGAGATGGCATGTATAGGACTACCCTTGTTGGTTAAATATGTTGTGATGTATATATGTACGGCCATGCGAAAATGGCTCAAAAAGGAAGCATGAACTTAGACTGTTTGTGGTTTGTATGTATATATTTGGTGTCATGATGTGGCTATGGATTGGAAATGGGAATGTTGGTCACATGATCAGCCATTGGCATGGTTAAAATGATCATATATGAACCTATGTATGGCAAGACTAGTTGGTTCATGGGGACTACCAAATAGGTAAGACCTACCTTAAAACAGATGCTGCCAGCTGCAGTGACGTGAATGTGAAAAATCACCAAAATTCGTAGGAATGGAATTAAATAGTGAATAAGCTATGTAAATGAACCTTGATGAGTCTATTTTCATATGGAAGAAACGAAATGGTCATAGGAGTTACATGTTAAGAGATATTAAAGCTATGGTGAGACAGGGCCAGAACGGTTTCTGGGTTCCCTGTTGCAACTTTAAAAATTTACTATAAATTATCAAAAAAGAATTAGGAGACATACCTTATATTTACAGATTCCATTTTGAGTCTAGTTTCATTAGAAACAAACGGCACCAGTATTAAAGCCCTGTACAGAGAGATATTCAAGTTATACCGCGTGAAGGTCAGAGCAGTCGATCCCTGTAACATGGGTGATTTTAACTAATAAACTGTACCAATTGGCCCGACCAAAAATTCTAGAAATAAATCCATGGATGTATATATGAGTCTAAATTCAGGGAAAATTTACGAAACCAGTTTCCGAGTTTTGAAACTCGAGATATGATTTTTAAGGCGACAGTGATGCAGTTTTCCAGCCTGACTGGAAATGTCAAATGGATGGGCAAAACAAGTGAACTTGGCTTGTTAACCCCTTGTGTCCGACACCGGCGATGGTCTCGGGTTCGGGGTGTTACAAGTCATGCCTATGAGAATGATTTTATGATGACCTTGTGATTATAGGTCTATACTTATGATGTATAAACATTTATTTTTACCAATGTGGTGAAAATGAATTAATAAGGTGTGATAAACTTAGTATTATTAATTTACACTAAAACAATTTTGGACAGCAGCCGTAGTTCGACTTTGAAAATCGACAAAAAATTTTTAAAATTGATTTAGAGGCTGAATAAAATATGAAATTAAAGCTTAATGAGTCTAGTTTCACATAGAAGAAAAGGTGTCAGGAAAGGATTTCATATTATGAAAATATTTAAATTGTTGTGAGACAGAGTTAGAATGATTTAGAAATCCCCTGTCCTAATTTGGGAAAATCATTAAAATTGTAGAAAAATAATTATGGGTTAAAATTTATATTATTAGAATCCTTTATGAGTTTTTTTTCAAGAGAAATAGACAGAAATGTCATCCGAGTCCTGTATTATGAGATAATTAATATTTAGTGAAGAGGGGTCGGAACTGTCAATTGACAAAAAAGGGTAAATTTAAAGAATAAATTGTACTAATTGGCTAAACCAAAAATTATGAAAACTTTATGGTAAGAAGATATGCGAGTCTAGTTTCAAGGAAAATTAGCGGATCTAAGTTTGGAGTTTTGTAGCTCCAGATATAAATGATTTGGTAACTATGAATCGAGAAAACAATGTGACTAGAATATAAGTAAAGGTGTAATTATGGTTGTATTACCTTGATAAGCATGTTGGCATTTTGCTTATTATTTTCATATGAACTTATTAAGCTATAAAACTTACCCTCTCCTTTCTAATTCTTTAGTGTTGTTAGGTTGGCTCGGGGTTGGAGATCGTCTGAGGCAGCATCACACTATCAATCTACTACCTTTGGAGTATTGATACATATGTTAGCGTTTTCAAGTGAGTGGCATGTATGGGGGCTCAGTGTTATGATATGTGTTATTATGATTAGCCAAATGAATTGGCCTATATTAAGTTATTTGTTTATGGCCATGAACTGTGGCTCATATTGATAATGGTATGTGAACTTATCTATCTATGCTATGTTCTAATGCTTGTGATGTGATGATGTGATTATGATTGTTGGCCATATATGGTTGGTGTTATGAATTATATGCGTGATGAATGCTTTATGACCAATCGAAATGGTCATGGCCATGAATTAAATTATTAATATGGAAATAAGTTGATAACCATAGTATAATGGTAAAAGTGATCATCAAAATGACAAGTCTTATGAATGTGAATTAAGGAATCTAGACTTGGTATTGCATGAGTAGATGCATTGCTTGTAAGAGGACATGTTAATGTTATGAATATATCTTAATAAAGAGTGTTTAATAACTAAAATGATGTCATGAATTGCGGTTTTAATATGTATAATATTGTAAGGGTTTATGGGTAACATGAAGGCTTGGAAAATAGCCTAACTGTTGACCACACGGGCTGAGACACAACTGTGTGTCTCAATCGTGTGAGGGACATGGCGTGAAGACACAGGCGTATGGCCCAGATGTGTGGTTCGATTTGCATGTTAAAGTTATAAATAGAGAGTTACACAACCTGAGGACACGGGCGTGTCAAAGACACACGGGCGCATCCTTATGTCCACACGGGCGTTTGACCTTATTTCGTGGGAAAATTTTCTAGGTTTTCCTGAAACTTTTCAAAGTTTTTGGTTTAGTTTTGAATCAATGTTTTGAATCAATCCCGATGTATATTTTGGGCTTCATAGACCCAAATAAGGGATGACATGCATGTGTTTGAAAAGTTTTGAATTAAAAGAAATTTTATGGCCCGGTTTTTGCATGTATGTGTATGTTTAAGTCTGGTAATGCCTCGTACCTTGTCCTGGCGTCGGCCACGAATAAGGGGTGTTACAATGGGTGTCAAAGGGAACCCACTAACGAAGTCCATCGTCACTCATTTCCATTTCCATAAGGGAATCTTAACTGGCTGAAATAAACCCAGAGGCAACTAGTGCTCAGCCTTAACTTGTTGGTACGTCAGACATCGAGCAACAAAATCTGTAACCTCAAGTTTCAAACTCGACCACCAGTACAACTCACGAAAATCTCAGTATATCTTATTACCACCGGGATGTATAGCATATGGACTACTATGCGCTTCCTTCAGAATCAACTACCTCAAATTAGAATCAATCGGTACATAGATCTGACCTTGAAAACTCAGTCCATCGTTATTCAGCCTAAAGTCAGAAGTACTACCACTCTCAAGCTGACGAAACCACAATCCCAGAGACTCATCCCCTAACTGTTTATCTCGAATCTGATCTATCCAAGTCAGCTTAACTTGCAAATCGGCTAACAGTCCCCCATCATCAAACAAACTAAGGCGAGCAAACATTGACCTCAAATCAGTCATCACTTTCCGATTGAGAGCATCGGCCACCACATTGGCCTTACCAGGATGATACTTCATTGTGCAGTCATAATCTTTGAGCAGATCAATCCATCGGCACTGCCTAAGATTCAACTCCTTCAGGATAAGGAGATACTTGAGGCTATTGTGATCAGTGTAAATAATACACTTTTCACCATACAGATAGTGCTTCTAGATTTTCAACTCAAAAACCACCGCAACCAACTTGAGATCATGTGTCAGATAATTTCCCTCATGTGTCTTAAGCTAATAGGACACATAAGCCACAACCTTACCATCCTGCATCAAAACACAACCCAAACCAACATGCGACGCATCACTGTATACCACAAACCCTTTACTGGATTCAGACTGTATCAAAACAGGAGCCTGAGTCAGAACAAACTTAAGCTTCTTAAAACTCGATTATTGCGCATCAATCCAAACTAAAAAAACTCCCTTGTGCAGGAGCTTAGTCAACGGAGCTGCGATCAGAGAGAACCTCTTGACAAACATCCGATAATAACCTGCCAAACCCAAAAAACTACGGATCTCAGATACGTTCTTAGGTTGTTTCCAATCAAGTACAGCCTCAATCTTCCTCAGATCAATATGGATCGCCTAAGTAGAAATCACATGCCTTAGAAAAGTTGTTTCACGCGACTTGAACTCACACTTGCTCAACTTAGTGTAAAGTTGTTTCTCATGTAAAACCTGAAGCACTACTCTAAGATGCTCATCATGTTCATCCTCGGTCTTAGAGTAAACCAGAATATCGTCGATAAAGACCATGAAAAACTGATCCAGATATGGCTGAAACACTCGATTCATCAAATCCATGAATGCCGTTGGAGCATTCGCCAGACCAAAAGGCATCACTAGGAACTCGTAATGTCCATAACGAGTCCTAAATGCAGTCTTATGAACATCCACCTCCTTAACCCTCAACTCATGATAGCAGAACGAAGATCAATCTTTAAAAACACTGAAGCCCCTCGAAATTGATCAAACAAGTCATCGATCCTTGGTAGTGGATACTTATTCTTCACAGTCAACTTATTCAACTATCGATAATCGATGCACATCCTCATGGTCTCATTCTTCTTCTTAACAAATAGAACTGGTGCTCCCCATAGAAACACACTAGGACAGATGAAACCATGATCCTGAAGCTCTTGCAATTGTGCCTTAAACTCTGTAAGCTCTTTCAGTGTCATATGGTATGGAGTGATAGACACCAGAGTTGTACCCAATAAAAGCTCAATTCCGAACTCAACTTCTCAATTCAGTGGTAAACCCGGTAACTCCTCAGGAAAGACATTTGAAAAATCCCTCACTATTCTTATTTCCCCAACAGAAGAGTCCTTAGAAATAAAACAATGACGTAAGCCAAATACGCCTTATATCCTTTCGGAACTAATTTCTCAACCACAAGCACGGAGTTCACATTGGATAGATAATCTTGATGCTCACCTATCATAACCACCTCATTATCATCTTCAGTTCTCAGAACGACCCTCTTAGTCGCGCAATCCAAACTAACTCAATGCTTAACCAACCAATCCATACCCAGGATCAAGTCAAATTCCCCAAATGGAAGCTCCATCAGATCTTCCAAAAATACCGCCCCTTGTACCTCTAATGAAACGTCCTTATAAAGCCTACTAACCCGAATTGACTGCCCTAACGGACTCAGTACAGTAACCTCACTAGTAGCGCTCTCAGCAAAAATCCCCAGGTTTCTAGAAACAAAACTAGCTACATAGGAGTGTGTAGAACATATGTCTATCAGAGCAGTATAAGGTACATCAAAAATTAAGAACGTACTAGTGATAACATCTAGAGCATTTCTATCCTCTCGGTGTTGACCGGCATAAACCAACCCAGGCTGTCTCGCCTCAGTCTGACCAACACCACTGCCTGGTGCTCTTTGCCCTCCGCCTATACCATTACCACCCCTAGTCGGTCTATGTCCCCTAGGTGGCTGCTGAACTACCCTCTGAGATTGCATAAGACCCGATCCAGAAGCTTGCATCTGATCTGCCACTGTGGACACTCTCTAGTACGGTGCTCCAATGACCCACACCTCAGAAAAGCCATAATCCTCTTCCAACACTCGCCCCGATGATGCCTACTAAAATCTTTACACGGCTGAATCCTAGTAGGAGCAATAGGAGCTCCCACTCTAATCGACCCATTAGATTTGGCCTTTTTCTTAGGGCTCTGAATCCCTCTTATTCTTACCTCTCTCTTGGTCCTTATTCTGGCACTCCACGCATTTAACATCCTCGACGATTTTCGCCTTCTCAATCAGAACCGTGAACTCTCGCTTCCTCTGTAGACCCTCAAGTTATCACTTAAGCCATCCTCAAACTGGACATATCTCTCATACACAGACGCCATCATGCCTCGAGCGTAGTGGTTTAGCCTAAAAAACTCGGCCTCATACTCGGCCACAGATCTATCACCTTGCATGAGATTCATGAACTCACGCTTGCAAGCATCCACATAGCTTGCCCTCATGTACTTACTCTGAAAGGTGGTCTTAAATAAATCCCAGTTTAGACGATCAGGTTGAGTACCCTCCTCAACAGTCAACCACCACTGATATGCCTCGTCGCGAAGCAAGGAGGCTGCACCCTTAAATTTCTGCTCAGGAGTACAGTCTAAATCCATCACAATCCTCTCGTGGCCTCCAACCAATACTTGGCTACGGTAACGGCGACTCCAGCAACATCATTAAACAACTCAGCACTATTAGACCAGAGTCATTCAATTACTGACCCTCGGCCCCTAGTTCCAGAATGGGGTCTAGCAGCCCTCTCCAAAATCCTCAGCAGGGCTTGGGACAGTGTGTTGTGCCCTGCCAAATGACTTTGAGACCCAATCTCGGTGGCAGGAAAAATTGGTGTCTCATTCGTATATAGATTTTACATATTGCTTAGAGAAGAAGACTTAGCTCAAGCCCCCCTACGGCCTCTTCTGCTGCCACGAATGCCACGTCCGTGAATTCCACGAGCGCTCATTGTATAATTCGAGTTTTATCTACATTATAAAATTTTATGCATCAGTTCCAATATTTATTAGCAGATGTATTATGCAAAAATCGGATGCTCAAAATTGTTTTCAGAGGTTCCTGTTTCTAATTATTTCAATACAGTTTAAGAAAGTACTATCTATAATGTTTCAGAACAGTTCAATCTAAGTATAGAAATACTTACAGGATCAACGTCGGAGACTCGGTTTACCACATACTTTCTTAAATTATCCAAAATATTTGAAAACCAATTCTTTTTAAATCACAATTTTGGAACCCAAAATTTACAGCACGAGTTTTGTAACCTGTTTCTGATACCACTAAATGTAACAACCCAAATTCGGTCTAGACGTTGTGGCCTAATCCGGAGATGTCACAAAGAATGAGTTTACTTATGTATAATTATTACTGTTATTGAACTCATGTACTTTATACCCATTTTTGAAAACGTTGATTAATTAGTTTATTTTGTCAAAACTTATTTTTCAGTGGCAGTCTAAAAAAATCGATACATTTTAAAATCTGACTTGTGTTTTTAGGGAAACCTCTTTTTGTATAAAAACCGTCAATTTTATAAATTAATTTTATCAGGCATGTAGAATATCAACAAATCTGTAACACCCCTTACCCTACTCAAGACCAGGACAAAGTATGAGGCATTACTGGACACATACTCAGACATTTCGGAAAGACGAGTCATAAAATTTCATTTACAAATTCAAACCAATTGAAAAAAATCATAGTATCTCCATTATGGACCTACGAGATCCAAATCATACATTAAAAATAATCCGAGACAGAACCGAGAACTTAAGAAAATTTTATAAAAATTCCTATGGTCAAGCCTCACACGCTGGTGTGAAGGCAAGGTACACGCCCGTGTGCTTGGGGACACGCCCGTGCCTCTTACCTGTGTTGAATTATAAGATTTATTTTCCATTTCGAACCTACACGGGTTTTCACAAAGCCAAGCACATGCTTGTGTCCTTGGCTCGTGTCCCTTACACAACTTAGACACCCCCGTGTCCAAAAACATAGACATTTTGTTTATGACATCATCATTCATTTTGAGGACCGTGTGCTAGGCCGTGTCCTCCACACGGTTGAGACACACGACCATGTCTCTGTCCGTGTGTTTACTACCATACAAACTAACCTAAAATTTTTAGGTGCAAGGGACACACGGCCAGGCAACACGCCTATGGGGGCTGACCGTATGTCACACACGGCCTAGACACATGCCCGTGTGTCTACCCATGTGGACCTTTTTAGGTCTACTTTTCGAGCCTTTGGTCACCCTCTAACAACCATACACACTTATAGACTGCATTGGTATTTAACATGGCCTAATTATACTCTTAAACCTTGGCACAACTCATTGCGTGTTAACCTCATCCCATCGATTTAGTACATGCTAAATTATCCTTTTCGTATTAGGGATTAACATAGCACATTTTACACTTTACACTTAGGCCTTATTATAACCACATACCATTATATGCTATATCCACTCTCAAGTTATTAT
The DNA here is from genome assembly GCF_025698485.1 of Gossypium arboreum. Lineage (NCBI taxonomy): Eukaryota > Viridiplantae > Streptophyta > Magnoliopsida > Malvales > Malvaceae > Gossypium > Gossypium arboreum. Next base: position 63,080,091 of record NC_069079.1, on the reverse strand, counting down.
GTCCCATTTCATGCATCCATCCATGATAAACCTTATTATCATATTTCATGAAACATTTAAACATAAACATGCATTATTAGTAGGTTTACAACCTACATCGATATGAGTCATATCTCATGGTCATATACAAAAGAATAAGTATACCATTTAAACCCTTACACGGCTAGCCAAATGACACATCTAACAAAATAACCAAAAACCCTATACATGCCATTAAACAAAACAAAAGTATCTATATACCAAAGCAGAACAAGTCGATAGTGTGTTGAGTCTCCAACCGTCTACCAATCTTCACGAGTCCACGAGCTCTCTAAGATAGGGAAAAGAGAAGGGGGTAAGCATTTATATGCTTAGTAAGTCTAGATAACTGGAAAGTAAACTTACCGGTTAAATTAGCATACAACCATATTAGACAATGATTCCAACAAGCACGAAATAGTTTCCCTATCACATGCACTCAATCATCAAGTTAGTCTCATAACAATGCATCATATCATTGGTCTTAGATGAGCTCATCAATTCAATATTTCCATTCTCTATTTCTGATGTTAATCCCATTGAATTCCTCAGAAACCTCAATGGATAGCCCATTTACTATCAAGTCATACAAGTGATCATCCCAAGTGTGCACTCCCGCGAACCATACATCTTACGACAAGATTACCAGTCCAGGCTAATTCCCCTGTAGGAATAACTCATAGAGCCATGTGGGGATTACCAGTCCAGGCTAAATCCCTTTTAATGACAATTGCTCTCATAAGCTCGGATCTGAATTGCTAGTCCAGGCTAAATTCAGTCCTTAATCAGATTCCAGTTCGGGCTAAATCCCTAAAGCATCCATGTTCTTTGAGAGGCTCGATCACTCAAGGAACATCCGTCTGGGCTAGATCCTTTCTGTTTTGAGATCATCGGATTACCCGTCTGAGCTAAATCTTTTTCTGCAACACATGTAGGATCTCATGTCATGTAAGCCATAATTTATCCATCGGATTTCCCATTTTATTTCATTCGGGACATTTACCATCTTTTCATTTACACTAGAACATTTCATGGATTATCATGTAATGAATATCTAAATTTTCATACATTCAAGAGCATGCATTATAAGTATATTAAGAGTTTACTTTGGGTTGTACGAATTTACCTGGTAGTCATTTTGGATTCGTGTCTTGGTTATTCCAAAACCTTTCATTTTCCACGATCGACCTCCAAAATTGGTTCCTCGGGGTCTATATCAATAAAATTAGATTATTAACACATCACATTATTCATTTTAGGCCTAAAACTAACCCTCGAGCAAAATGACTATTTTGCCCCTAACCTTTTACAATATTTACAATTTAATCCTAAGGCTCGTATAATGAAATGCATGTAATTTTTGGCTACCCAAGCCTAGCCGAATGTTATTTTTCTACCCATTCTCACAACTTTTACAATTTAGTCTTTTAAGCTATTTCCATGAAAAACCACTTAGTAAAAGGTATTTACCATCCTTTAAACTCTCATATTCCTTCATAAACCATCAAAGCACAAACATCTCATGCATGGGTAATTTTCTAAACATGAACCCTAGCATGAGATATGGGTAGAAATAGAAAGAGCATGTTACGAGGATCTCAAAAATATAAAGAGCATTAACAACGGGGCTAGGGATCACTTACTATAGAGCTTGAAATGTTGAAAACCCTAGATATGGAGAGCATGCAAATTTCGGTAGCTTGAAGAAGATGAATGACATGATTTTGGCTTATTTTCCCTTTTTATTCTTTAATTAACTAAATGACCAAAATGCCCTTCCTTACTAAACTTTCATAATTTTCCATGCATGCCCATTTTTTTCCAAAAACTTAGAAATTGGGTAAATTACTCTTTAGGGAACTCTAATTAATATTCCAAAGAAATTTAATACAAATTGCTTCTAGAACCCAAGTTTTTCTATTTATTCAAATTGGTCCTTAATTTCCAATTGGACACATTACGCATAGAATTTCTTCATGAAATTTTAACACATGCTTATTCTCATATCCTAGACTCATAATAATCATAAAATAATTATTTTAACATGGAATTTGTGGTCCCGAAACCACTATTTCGACTAGGCCTTAATTCGGGATGTTACACACCCTTAGGGACTTTCGTCCTCGAAAGTCTGACTAGTAAATAGGTTTGAATATTGACTTCTCATAGTTTCTTCGGGCTCCCATGTAGCCTTTTCCACTCCGTGTCGATGCCATAAAACTTTCACCAAGGCTATATTCTTATTCCTCAACTGTTTGACTTCTCAACCCAAAATCTTGATCAGTTCTTCACCAGAAGTAATGTCCGGTCTAGTTTCAACTTTCGTCGGTAAAATCACATTGGAGGGGTCTGATCGATACATTCGTAACATGGATACATGGAATACATCGTGAATCTTTTCCAATTCGGGTGGCAAAGCTAAACGGTAGGCTAATGGTCCAAGTTTCTCAGTAATCTCATATGGTCTGATAAATCGCAGACTCAATTTGCCTTTCCGACCAAATCTTAATACCTTTTTCCATGGAGACACTGTCAAGAGCACTTTATCTTCGAATTGAAACTCGATCTTTTTTCTTTTCAAATCAGCATACAACTTCTGCCTATCCGATGCCGCTTTCAAGCAACCCCATATCACTTAAACCTTTTCCTCAGTTTCTTTAACTAGGTCAACTCCGTGAATCTGGTTTTCTTTGAGTTCTGTCCAAAACAGTGGAGTTTGGTACTTCCTGCCATACAAGGCCTCATAGGGTGCCATTTTCAAACTCGTCTGGAAACTATTGTTGTAGGCGAATTCCACCAATGGTAAATATTTTTACCAACTACCCTAAAATTTGAGAACGCAACACGTAACATGTTCTCAAGAATCTGAATTGTCCGCTCAGACTGACCATTAGTCTGCGGGTGAAAAGGCATACTAAAATTCAACTTTGTACCCAAGGCTTCTTGTAACTTTGTACCCCGTGTAATATCACAATCTCAGATACATACAAGTCAGCTAACTTGTCAAGTGAGTAGTTAGTTCGTACTAGAATAAAGTGAGCTGACTTCGTTAGCTTATCAACCACAACCTAAACAGCATCTTTCTTTTTTTGGGTCAACGGTAATCCAGTCACGAAATCCATGGTAACCCTATCCCACTTCCACTAGGGGACCATCGTAGGCTATAACAAACCTGAAGGTACTTGGTGTTTAGCTTTGACTTGCTGACATATCAAGAATTTTGATACAAATTCAGAGATGTCTCTTTTCATGCCATTCCACCAGTACATCTTCTTGAAATCGTTGTACATCTTGGTGCTTCCCGGATGAATAGACAAACGGCTATCATGTGCCTCTTGCAAAATATTCTGAATAAGTTCGTCGTCTCTTGGTACACAGATCCTATCTCTGAACATCAAGCAACCGTTGGAACCAATCCGAAGATCTGATTCAATGCCTGACTCGCATTGAGCTCTCTTGGCTTGCAAGTCACTATCATTGATATGAGCATCGCGAATTTCTTGTAGAAATGTCGGTCTAGCTCTTAACTCTGCGAAAACCGAACCATCATCCAATAAAGTCAAATGTGTGCTCAAAGCTCTCAAAGAAAACAAGGATTTTCTGCTCAGTGCATCAGCCACCACATTCACCTTTCCCGGTGGTAATCAATGATCAGCTCATAATCTTTAATCAACTCTAACCATCTTTGCTATCTTAGATACAATTCCTTTTGAGTTATCAAGTACTTCAAACTCTTGTGATCAATGAATACACGGCACGTCTCACCATACAAATGGTGTCTCCAAATTTTCAGGGCAAATACAATGGTTGCTAGCTCCAAGTCATGTGTTGGATACTTTCTCTCGTGTGGTTTCAATTGCCTCGAAGCATAGGCTATCACTTTATCTTTTTGCATCAGTACATAGCCCAATCCATTCAAGGACGTATCACTATAGGTCACAAATTCTGTAACACCCCTATCCCGTAACCGTCGCCAGAATAGGTAAGGGGCATTACCGGACTTGTAACTCATGTCAAAACAGTAAAATTTTGAACTTTTTCTTGAAATAAAGATCGTTCGTTTAAATAAGTACTAAGCACAACCAGAGGTAAAATTTAAACTTCACTAAGTAAACATTCAAAAGATGCCATTTTCGCATGGCTTATATACATTAACCAAAAATATTCTTCCGACACTAGTCTATTCCATACATGCCATAAAATAATTCTTCGCAATGAGATCTATAAAACAGAGGAAACAGAGTAAACGGAGTAAGCATTACAATGTTAGTAAATTTTAAGCAGTGTCAACAGATAACAATCAAATTATAACATAGTTGTTCGTATATTTTATTTCACTCTTCCTTCGGGCATACCATCCCTTTACCGAATATGCACATCTCATCATATACAATAGGCAGATAAACTTTCACATAAAAGTGAGCTCATGTGAAATAAATATATTGTATGATTTCACATAACCTCTCACACTGATCCGATGTCACATAATCATAGGAATAGTCTCATAGATTGCTCTCGTATGCATCACATAACTACCTTATGATTTAGTTCAAATCAATCTCACATATAAACTTGGAGTACATACCTGTTTAACCTTTCGCATTGAATATATTTATAAGCAATTCTTATTACGAAGTCTTATAGCTTTAACCTCTACTCGGATTATCGGCGAGACCTTTAGCTCAGACGAAATCTCCATACGAAGTTATCGGGTCTTACCCGGACAAAATCTCCACACGTAGTCATCGGGTCTTACCCGGATATAAGCTCCACACGTAGTCATCGGGTCTTACCCGGATATAATCTCCACACGTAGTCATCGGGTCTTACCCGGAATATATTTCCAAGTTTCATGTACATTTAATCACATGTTACAACATTCACATTGACTTTCATATTTGTAATTCATTTGCCTCATCAAATATCTAATAATACACACCTTTCACCGTTTGTCATTTGGCCACAATATATATATATACACATCTCATACATATCTCACATTAGCCATTTGGCTTTACCACATATCTATCTCATACACATTTCGCATTAGCCATTCGGCCTTACCACATATATACATGTTCACATTCATCATATTGGCCATTCGGCCTTATCTCATATATGCATGTTCACTTTCATCACATTGGCCATTCAGCCTTATCACACATACGCATGTTCACATTCATCACATTGGCCATTCGGCCTTATCACACATACGCATGTTCACATTCATCACATTGGCCATTCGGCCTTATCACGCATATATATATACAGGTTCACATTCATCACATTGGCCATTCGGCCTTATCTCATATATGCATGTTCACTTTCATCACATTGGCCTTTCGGCATTATCACACATACGGATGTTCTCATTCATCACATTGGCCATTCGGCCTTATCACACATACGCATGTTCACATTCATCACATTGGCCATTCGGCCTTATCACACATACGCATGTTCACATTCATCACATTGGCCATTCGGCCTTATCACACATATATATACGGGTTCACATTCATCACATTGGCCATCCGGCCTTATCACACGTACGCATGTTCACATTCATCACATTGGCCATTCGGCCTTATCACACATACGCATGTTCACATTCATCACATTGGCCATTCGGCCTTATCACACATACGCATGTTCACATTCATCACATAAAATCCTAAATCAAAATATAAATTTTCATGTATTCACATCACAATTATCCAAATATACTTCACATACCACATATACTTTCACGTATACACTTTGTCTTGGCTGAACCTACATCTATCATTTTCCAATATCACAATTTAGAATTCACGTATGGGTTTAATCAATAGCTTATGAGCAACTAAAACAAGTTTTATCAAGGTTTACAACATAATCTCAAATTCAGCACAAGCTGTTTTTCCTGAGCAATAGTCACTAAATTATTTATAACTGCAGCTACAAAACTCCAAATCAATTTCCGTTAATTTTCCCTGAATGTAGACTCATATATCTTCCATCCATAAAATTTTCAGAATTTTTGGTTTGGCCAATCAATACCATATTTTTCATAAAGTATCCCCTTTTTCACTATTTGACTAATCTGACCACTCTTCACTACGAATCAAATTTCTCATTTTACAGAATTCAAAATGTGTTTTATTTGATTTCATTTGAAACTAGACTCATTAAGGAGTCTAAGAATATAAATTTTATCTTATAACCATTTTTGTACAATTTATAATGAGTTTCTAAAAACAGAACAGGGGATTTCGGAGTCATTCTGACACCGTCTCACACAACTTTAAATATCTCTTTATAGGAAATTTCTTTGCTCACAAGGTCTCTTTTATAAGAAACTAGACTAATTAAGCTTTGATTACATATTTTATTCAGTCTATAATTCCACACCAAAAATTTATAGTGATTTTCTAAAATCACGTTACTGCTGCTGTCCAAAGCAAATTATTACAATTTGCTCTTAAATTTCCAAGTCCAAACACTTATGAACTTACCATTTGAGTTTAAGACATATCATGGCCACATCATATCTTATTAAATCAACTCATTATGTCCTATTATGATTGAATTTACTCAATGTTTAATCACTTAAAACTTACCTCGGATGTTGTCGAACGATTTCGGCGGCTATTCGATCACTTTTTCCTTTCCTTTATCCAACTTTGGTCCTCTAAGCTCTTGAGCTAATTCAAACAAATTTAACTTATTAAAGTCTCATTATGCTAGCTTATGGCCGAATGTGACAAGGAGTTTGATAGGTCATATGGCCACCTTTAGTTCAAATACAAAATGGTCATACGCATTTTTAATCACATTGAGCAATTTAATACAATTAATCTAACATTTCCTCATGTGCACCTTTATTACCTAAAACACACATCATTAACCTAATATCAATTACTAAGCACTTTAGCAATTTCTCCTTGAGCCGATTATCCAAGTCAAGATAGATTCATCATCATGCTTACCTATAACCGAACACATGCAACACCAATCCATCTATTCATTCATGCGTGCATCTTATTCAAGCATGTATATCTACAACCGAATTCATCATATAAATAACTATGAATTTACTCAAACAATCTCAATACCACACATGGTGCTCAAACCCTTTTTCAATTTCAAAACTCGGCTAGTACAACTATATACACTAGTAAATCAAACACTAACATTTGCACTTCACCTTACTACCATTTCTCATCCAAATAACGTGAACAACAACCATATTTCTCTTCTACTTCCTACCATGGTCGAATGCATCAAAACACCATACCATTTCAATTTTGGTCATGGTTAAACAAAAAACTTAATGTCTAACTCAAAAATGCTAAAAAGAAAATTCAAAAGTCATCAATCCACCATCACATGTATCATTACAAAGCTTCATTTTTAGCATGCAATTGACATCAATACCAATCCACCTTAGCCGAATATCATGTGACATCCCAAAATTTACCCTAGTCGGGAAGTGGTTTCGGGACCGCTAAACTGAGTCACCGACATGTTCGAACGTAATATTTATTGTCTAGAATATGTGAAAATGCATGTGTGAATTTTGAATTCTTTGATTTAGTTAATTTGATTGTGAATTGAAAGAAAAAGGACTCATGTGAAAGGATTTAAAAATATGTAGCTAATTTTAAGAGGTTAATAAAGGAATGAAGTAAAATAAATGGAGTTGCATGTCAAATACTCCATTTATTTTGGATGAGTGGCCGGCCATGTCTAGATTATGGGCAAGGGGACATGTTTCCAACATGTTTAGTTAGTGCATTATGTAGAAAGAATTAAGAAATGAAAAAAAAGAAAAAAATGAGCATGGATGCCCCCCCATGGTGCCGTAGCTAGAGAGAAAGAAAGAAAAAAAAAGTTGTTATTCATCCTTTCTTTGAGCAAAGACTAGGAAGAAAATACAAACAGAAAAGAAAAGCTTCACCCTTTGGTTCTTCTTGGCCGGTTTGAAAAGAGAAAAGTTGAAGACATTCGGCCATATTTGCATCTAAGTTAAGGTAAGTTTGATGTTGTGCCATGAGATTCAAGCATGTTTTAGTAGTTAGCTTGAGTTCTAAACTAGCCCATGGTTCAAATCTTCACTATATCATGGAGATAAGGTTCGGCTAAGGTGGATTTGTGGATGTTATTTGCATGCTAAAAGTAAAGCTTGTAATGATGCATGGTATGGTGTTGTATGGCATTCGGCCATGGTAGGAAATAAAAGGAAACTATGTTCGTTGTTCATGTCATTTGAATGAGAAGTGCTAGTAAGGTGAAGTACAAATGTTAGTGTTGATTTACTAGTGTATATGTGCATATTAGCCTAGTTGTGAACTTGAAACAAATTGGTGTTTAGTTGATACAAGCGACCTTACTTGTAGAATGTATCAAGCGTGGAAATCGGCCTTAACATGGATGTGTATGTTCGGCCACATGAACGAATACATATGTTGATGTGTATATTCGGCCTTAGGTAGCCTATTGATGGCCTTAGCTTTCCTTGATGCTTGAATGAATTGTTTTGAATTGCTTGATGTAATATAAAATGTGCATGACCATTGTGTATTCAAGGTAAAGGGTGGCCATATGACCATTTAAACTCCTTGTCATATTCGGCCATAAGCTAGCATAATGAGGTTTTAATAAGTTAAATTTGTGTGAATTAGCTCAAGAACTCAAAGGATCAAAGTTGGACAAGGGGAAAGACAAAATAATTGAATAGCCGTTGAAAACGTGCGACAACATCCGAGGTAAGTCATTAAGCACATATGTTTGATATTGCTTAAATGATTGTAAAATCTATGCAATTGTGTTTAATGGGATGCTATATATATATAAATGAAATTGTATGTGTATGGAGTGATGACAATTGTTGAATGTAAAAGAAATAGTGAAATGTGTAGAAAGTTTGCTTTCGGCACTAAGTGTGCGGGCAATACGTGTGTACGGTGACGAGATTGGTACTAAGTGTGCGTGCTGGAAATATATGGCACTAAGTGTGTGTGCTGGAAATATATGGCACTAAGTGTGCATGCTGGAAATATACGGCACTGGGTGTGCGAGCTCGAAGGCTATGGCACTATGTGTGCGGGCTTAAATCGAATGGCACTAAGTGTGCGAAATCGAGTATTAAGCACTGTGTGTGCGTACTCTATATATATGGAGGGTGTGTCTCCATCGAGTTGAGTATGGACAGCGGATCGGGTAAGTACCTTGAGCTCATGACGAATAGGAAATACGTTCATGCTCGGGGTTGAGCTTGGTAAGCTTTAAATCTATGTGATGATTGAAATTGTATGGTTGTGGTGGAAATGAGTTAGTGTGTGAAAATGCCTTAAATATCTTGTTGTGTGGAATATGAAATGTGGATGTATGACTTGGTATGAGATTGAACCGAAAGGTCCGAGGAATTATGGTATAGTTTTGATATGGATGAGTACCCACCTCGCTTATTGTTTCATGTTGTGGTAACTTTATTAATGGATGGTTGTTGAATGCTTATGACTTCTCGAGTTATAAACTCACTCGGTGTTTTCTTGTCACCCATTTTAGGTCTCTTGGACTCGTATTGTTTGCGTGCTCGGAACCATCGTTGAAGTCATCACACCGGCTGGAAATCTTTTGGTATTGTCTTCGTAGTTGAACTAGGAGAACATTTGGCATGTATAGGCTATTTTGTTTAGTTGAATTGTGGGTTGTAAACTTTAAGCCATGTGAAAATGGCCTATGTGGTCGTTGAGTGGGATGCTAGAACCTATAGCCACGAGTCTTAGAAACTTTAATTTTGATAAGGTGGCCATGATTTGTGTCATGTATAATGGATGATTAGTAAGGCCAAGGAAAGATTCATGAAATTGGCATAGTTCATCGCAAAGAATCGCTATTGCGGACAGCAGCAGTGATATGAGATTGAAAAATCACTAAAAATAGTAGAAGTAGAATTAAATAGTGAATAAATTATGAAATTTAACCTTGATGAACCTATTTTCAAATGGACGAAACGAAACGACCGTATGAGCGATATATTGAGAGATATTAAAGTTCTCGTGAGACAGGGGCGAACGGTTTCGGATCCCCTGTCTCGACTTTGAAATTTTACCATAAATTATCCAGAAGGAATTAGAAGTCGTGCCTTATATTTGTATGAGTCTAGTTTCATTAGAAACAAACGACATGAGCATTGAAGTTCTGTACGAGAAGATATCCAGGTCGTAATGCGCGAAGGTCAGTGTAGTCGACCCCTGTAACATGGGCGACTTTAACTAATAAACTGTACCAATTGGCCCGACCAAAAATTCTAGAAATAAATCCATGGATAGATATATGAGTCTAAATTCAGGGAAAATTTACGAAATCAGTTTCCGAGTTTTTAAACTCGAGATATGATTTTTAAGGCGACAGTGACGCAGTTAGCTAGCCTACCTGGAACAGCAATCAAATATATCAAAGAGAGTAATAAGGGAAGTGAGACCGGTAACACCACGTGGTCAAATCCGGTGACGGTCACGGGTTTGGGGTGTTACATATCATCCCCATGACATAGCAAAGATTTGAACCATGGGCTAGGTAGAACTCAAGCTAACAACTAAAACATGCATGCATCTCATGGAACATCATCAAACATACCTTAGTCTAGCAAACCACCATAGCCGATTTCCTCAAAGCTCTTTTTCCTTCTTTTTCTTTCTTCTATTCGGCCAAGAACAACATGAGAGCTTTTTTTTTCTTTCTTTTTCTTTTTTCATCATCATTTACCTTCCCATTATTATTTTATTGCCCATACTCCTTATTTTATTTTTCCTAACATAAAGCATTAACCCAACATGTTCATGACATGTTTTTTTAGCCATAACATTTTGTCCACCCTCATGCTCATGGCCGGCCACTACTAATTAGGGGGGAAATTGACATGCAAGTCCACCCTTTTTATTACATGCACTAATAGATCCTTATGTTTTGACCTATCACATTTCAAAAGTGTCACACATAAGTCCTATTGACTAAATTCACATGCAATTTACTAAATCGAAGCTTAAAACTTTCACACATTCATATTCACATATTTTAGACAATAAATATCATATTCAAATAATTTGATGAATCGGTTTAGCGGTCCCGAAATCGCTTTCCGACTAGGGTCACTTTAGGGGTGTCACAACTCTCCCCCCCTTTAGGGATTTTCGTCCCCGAAAATTTCTACCGATGAATAGTTTAGGATAACGTCCTCTTATTGAATTATATTCATATAAACATTAGCTCATCGATAGCAATTGTAATTCATTATTGATTTCGCATCGATCTATAAAATCATTTTCTTATCTTAAAACAAATACATAAACATTTCTACAAGTATGCACATATATCTCATTTTCTTGATTTCATAAGCAATAATCACTTAATTTAATTCACAAATGCATTTCAAACACATATTAAGCACATATTAACATGTATAATTCACATCATCAACCCACATATTTGTAACCCACATTTTCATTCATGTATAAGCCTGAACTCTGACCGAAAGTACACATATACTCAAACATCCCAATAAATATCCTTTATAACTCCATCATATCTCACTATTCAACTTAACCTATTTCCAACAGAAAATCAACTTCCACATACCTGAACATTGAATTCATTTAGCACATTCAATCACCGTTAACGATACCCGTTGAATCATTCGAAATCATTACGGATACTCATTAAGCACATATAGCTCTTACAATGCCATGTCCTAGATATGGTCTTACATATTCTCACATATCGAGCCTGTAACACCCCGAACCCGAGACCATCGCCGGTGTCGGACACGAGGGGTTAACAAGCCAAGTTCACATGTTTTGCCCACCAATTTGACATTTCCAGTCAGGCTGGAAGACTGCGTCACCGTCGCCTTAAAAATCATATCTCGAGTTTCAAAACTCGGAAACTGGTTTCGTAAATTTTCCCTGAATTTAGACTCATATATCCATCCATGGATTTATTTCTAGAATTTTTGGTCGGGCCAATTGGTACAGTTTATTAGTTAAAGTCACCCATGTTACAGGGATCGACTGCTCTGACCTTCGCGTGGTATAACTTGAATATCTCTCTGTACAGGGCTTTAATGCTGGTACCGTTTCTTTCTAATGAAACTAGACTCAAAATGGAATCTGTACATATAAGGTATGTCTCCTAATTATTTCTGGATAATTTATAGTAAATTTTTAAAGTTGTGACAGGGGACCCAGAAACCGTTCTGGCCCTGTTTCACAATAGCTTCAATATCTCTTAACATGTAACTCCTATGACCATTTCGCTTCTTCCATATGAAAATAGACTCATCAAGGTTCATTTAAATAGCTTATTAACTATTTAATACCATTCCTACAATTTTTGGTGATTTTTCACATTCACGTCACTGCAGCTAGCAGCATCTGTTTTAAGGTAGGTCTTATCTATTTTTGTAGTCTCCATCAACCAACTAGTCTTGCCATACATAGGTTCACATATGATCATTTTAACCATATCAATGGCTGATCATGTGACCAACACTCCCATTTCCAATCCATAATCACATCATGACACCATATATATACATTCAAACCACAAATAGTCTAAGTTCATGCTTCCTTTTACGAGCCATTTTCGCATGGCCGTATACATATTAGCTTACTCAAAATCTTACTCAAAAGTAGACAATCCATCATTGCATGCATCATCATCAAGCTTCACACTTAGCATGCAATGGCTTTATCACCATAACAACTTTGGCCAAATACCATTTCCATGGCATAACAAAGATTTGAGCCATGGCTATCATGCACATCAAGTTAGCAACCAAAACATGCATGAAACTCCTAACACAACCTCATACATACCTTAATCTTGATGCAAAATTAGCCAAATCTCCTTCTAGATCTCTTCCAAACCAAGCATGAAGCAAAAATCCTCCTTCTTCCTTAGTTTTGGCTCAAAGAAAGGATGAACAAAATTTTTCTTTCTTTCTCTACAACTCACGACAATGGGGGGGGAATACCACACTCACACACATTTTTTTTCATTCTTTTCTTACCCATACACCTTGTTTATTATTTCTCCCTAATGCACCAACAAAACATGTTTCATGACATGTTTTGCCCATCCTCACTTGCCATGGCCGGCCACTTCATGTTGGGGGAAATTTGACATGCAAATCCCTTATTTTTGCATGCATGAGCAACTAGTCATCACACATTTCCCCATCATACTTTCAAAGTTCACTACTAGGTCCTTTCTAGTGAAATTAGCATTTATAACACTAAATCGAAACATCAAAATGTCACACACAAATTAACACATATCATAGGCATCAAAATAAATTTTAAATTATTTTTATGCCTCGGTTTTGTGGTCCCGAAACCACATCCCGACTAGGGTCAATTTTGGGCTGTCACAACTCTCCCCACTTAAGAAATTTTCGTCCCGAAAATCTTACCGATAAATAGGTTTGGATATCGCTCTTTCATAGAGTTCTCGGTCTCCCAAGTAGCTTCTTCTATCCCGTGCTTGAGCCATAACACTTTCACCAATGGAACCCGCTTGTTTCGCAACTCTTTCACTTCTCGTGATAGGATATGAATCGGTTCTTCCTCATAACTCATATTAGCTTGAATTTCAATTTCTGATGGACTAATCACGTGCGATGGATCGGATCTATAGCGTCGAAGCATCGAAACGTGAAAGTCATCGTGAACCTTTTTGAGTTCAGGGGGCAAAATCAAATGATATGCCACTGGATCGACTCGCTCGGATATCTCATATGGCCCAATGAACCTCGGGCTCACTTGCCCTTACGGCCGAATCGAGTATCTTTTCCAAGGCGATACCTTGAGAAACACTTTATCACCCACCGATACTCGATATCCTTACGCTTCAGATCCGCGTCGACTTACGACGATCGGAGGCTATCTTCGAGACTTTCACGGATTACTTTCACTTTCATTCAGCATCTCTAATCAAATCCACCCGAAAATCTTGCTTTCACCGAGCTCGGTCCAAAACAATGGTGTACGGCATTTACGATCGTATAAGGCCTCGTAGGTGCCATCTTAATACTTGATTGAAAGTTGTTGTTGTGGCGAATTCAATCAACGGCAAATACCGTTCCCATGAACCACTAAACTCGAGGACGCAACATCTTAACATATCCTCAAGTATCTGAATTATCCGCTCGGATTGACCATCGGTTTGGGGGTGAAAGGCGGTGCTGAAATGCAACTTAGTACCCAAAGCTTCTTGCAACTTTTTCCAAAATCGTGAGGTAAATCTCGGATCTCTATCCGACACGATGGAAATAGGCACCCCGTGTAATCTCACAATCTGAGAAACGTACAATTCGGCTAATTTGTCCATTGAAAAATCCGTACGTACGGGGACAAAGTGGGCCGACTTAATCAATCTATCTACCACGACCCAAACCGCATCCTTCTTACTTGCTGACAATGGCGGTCCGGATACAAAGTCCATTGTGACTCGATCCCATTTCCACTCGGGTATCGTGATTGGTGAAGTAATCTCAAGGCACTGATGTTCCGCTTTCACTTGTTGACATATTAAACATCTCAAACAAAGTCGGAGATGTCTCGCTTCATACCATGCCACCAAAACCGACGTTTCAAATCATTGTACATCTTCGTACTCCCGGGTGGATTGCCATTCGGCTACAATGGGCTTCATTCGAATTATCGAAATGAGTTCAATTCTTTGGAACACACTGACGACTTTTGAACCTCAAACAATCGTCATCGTCGATTTGAAATTCGATTCCTTGTTCGGAACACACTCGGCCGTTTTGCGACCAACTCGTCGTTGACTTTCTCGAGCTTCTCGAATTTGATGTATCAATAGTGGTTTGGCTTTCAATTCAACTACTAACACACTATCGGATCGAATGCACAAGTGCACGTTCATCGCTCGTAAGCGAATAATGATTTACGACTCAAGGCATCCGCAACCACATTCGCCTTTCCGGGTGATAGTCAATGACCAGCTCATAATCCTTTAACACTCGAGCCAACGTCTTTGTCGCAGATTTAAGTCTCTTTGGGTCATCAAATATTTGAAACTTTTGTGATCCGAGTACACATGGCACCTTTCACCAAATAAGTAATGTCGCCAAATCTTTAAAGCGAATACGATGGCGACCAATTCGAGATCATGGGTCGGATAATTTTTCTCGTGTGGCTTTAATTGCCTCGACGCATAGGCCACAACTCGACCTTCTTGCATCAATACACAACCTAATCCAAGTAGGGAGGCGTCGCTATAGATGACAAACTCTTTGCGGACTCGGGTTGCACTAGAATTGGGGCTTCACCAAATAAGTTTTCGTTGATCGAAACTTTTTGGCATTTCTCCGTCCATTCGAACTTAACATCCTTTTGGAGTAACCGTCATCGGCGTGGCTATCGTTGAGAAGCCTTTACAAATCGTCGGTAATAACCTAAAGCCCCAAAAAACTCGAACCTCGGTAATATTTCTGAGGCTTCCAATTAAGTATGGCTGAAATTTTATTCGGTCGACTCGAATACCCGATGTAGATACCACATGACCCAAGAAGCTAACCTCTCTAACCGTAACTCACACTTGCTTGAACTTAGCATATAATTGCTTATCCGTAAGATTTGCGGCACTAACCGCAGGTGTTCAAGATGTTCGGTCTCATTTCTTGAATAGACCAAGATGTCATCAATGAACACGACTACGAATCGATCCAAATATGGTCGAAGATCCGATTCATTAAATCCATAAATACCGCAGGGCATTAGTGAGCCCAAACGGCATCACTAGGAACTCATAGTGACCATATCTTGTTCAAGGCGCCTCTTGGGTGCGTCCGAATCTCGGATTCGCAATTGATAATAGCCGATCTCAAATCTATTTTCGAGAACACCGAGGCTCCCTTGAGTTGATCGAACAAGTCATCGATACGTGGTAACGGATATTTGTTCTTTATCGTCGCTTTATTAAGCTGACGATAGTCGATGCACAGCCGCATGGTTCCATCCTTTTTTTTTTCACAAACAACACTGGCGCACCCCAAGGCGAACAACTCGGACGAGCAAAACCTCTATCCACCAATTCTTGCAACTGAGCTTTCAACTCCTTTAATTCCATTGGTGCCATACGATACGGAGCTATCGAAATTGGAGTGGTACCAGGTACCAATTCGATGCCAAATTCTATTTCCGAACAGTGGTAAACCCGCAATTCTTCGGGAAAACATCCGGTATTCACAAACCACGAGCATGATTCGGGTTTCTTTTACGATTCCTTGTCATCGAGCACGACGCAAGGTACGCCGCACCCTTTTCTTACATATTTACGGGCCAACATCGATATTACGGTGGCAACCCCTTTAAGTCCGTAGACTCAACCCGAATTATCTTGTTATTCGCGCTCCTCAAATCGATAGTCTTGCTCTTGCAATTTACAACCGCATCGTGCATGGTCAACCAATCCAACCCAAGAATAACGTCGAACTCATCGAGCGGCAAAAGCATCAAGTCCGCCGGAAAACAAGAACCTCGGAACACTAGGGAATTTTCTTGCACACTTTGTTGACAAGCACGTAATGACCCAAGGGGTTTGACACCGAATTACAAACTCGATGAGACTCAATAGGCAAAGTCTTCTTTGGATGCTAAGGTTTCACATATATATGAATGAGTAGAACCGGGGTCAATCAAAGCAATCACATTTGTATTGAAAAGAGTGAAAGTACCGTAATGACATCCGGAGGCAAGATCCTCGCGTGCGCGTATGGCATAAGTCCTAGCAGAGCACGAGCCTCGGATCTGATGGTAGCATCTCTAGATCCTCTCGACCGCCACGACATTGCCCATATTTCTAGGTGGCCTACCTCGGCGATGGTAGCACCGGGTTTCCACTCGACTTACATTCTGTTCATGCATCCTCGGGCAATCCTTCATAAAGTGGTCGGCCGACCCACACTTATAGCGAGAGCGATCACGAAACCAACAGCTCCCGAATGCCATTTGCCACAATGTGGACACTCCGCCCTCTCTCGGCGATCATTTCCACCATCGGCGATCGAAGTGACTCGTGTGGTCACGGGGTCGATCGCGTCCTCGTCTAGAAAAGCCCAAACGCTCTAGACCGGCTCGCATCATCTCGAAATCTCTTTGATGCTTGTTGAAGAGACTTTCCGAGGACCTCTTTCGAATTCTCCGGTTCCCACATCAGCTTTTTGTTTCTCCTTTCTAAGCTCTTGACTTTACAAGCTCGCTCAACAAGTACTACGAACTCTAGTATCTCGAGAATGCCAACGAACATCCTTATATCATCATTCAGCCCATCCTCGAGCGTTTACACATAATGGCTTGGACGAAATGCATTCTCGCGCATCGGCTAAGCCTCACAAATTTTCGTTCGTAGTCGAATCGACATAGAACCTTGCTTAAGGTCAAGGAATTCCCTTCGCTTTTGGTCGATGAATCTCTGACTGATATACTTTTTTCGGAACTCAGATTGAAAGAATTCCCAAGTCACTCGCTCTCTAGGTACCACAGAAGTCAGAGTACTCCACCAATAGTAGGCGGACTCATGTAGCAAGGAGATGGTACACTTTAAGCACTCATCGGTGTATGCAGGATAGCTCATCGAGCACCGGATAGTGTTATCCAACCAAAATTCAGCTCGCTTCGGCATCATCATCATCCGTAGCCTTAAATTCAGTGGCCCCATGTTTTCGAATCCTATCGACGAGGGGCTTACTTGACCTTATTTGGTCGATCACCGGAGGTATTGTAGGTCTTGAGGTTGCATTTGTCGGGAATGGAGGTTGTGGAACAGCCGTGTTAGTTCGAATGTATTGATTAAACCATTCGTTCATCACACTATAAAAGGCTTGCCTAGCTTCGTCATTCGGATTGCTGGCCATAGGTTGAGAGTCCGCCGGCGCTGTCCCTTGCGCGGAGCAGCGCCACACTCTCCACATCATCAGCTATCGCTCGGTTGGGATCGGGATCCATTGCTATAAACAAACACAAAGTCAAATTGTCAGAAATCACCACACTATCGAGTCATCATTTAATGGCATGTATAGCTAGACCCCAAACACATCACGGTAGTCCTAGAATCGACTAAACTGTGGCTCGATACCAATAAAATTGTAACACCCGAACCCGAGACCATCGCGGTGTCGGACACGAGGGTTAACAAGCCAAGTTCACATGTTTTGCCCACCAATTTGACATTTCCAGTCAGGCTGGAAGACTGCATCACCGTCGCCTTAAAATCATATCTCGAGTTTCAAAACTCGGAAACTGGTTTTGTAAATTTTCCCTGAATTTAGACTCATATATCCATCCATG
The DNA here is from genome assembly GCF_025698485.1 of Gossypium arboreum. Taxonomy (NCBI): domain Eukaryota; kingdom Viridiplantae; phylum Streptophyta; class Magnoliopsida; order Malvales; family Malvaceae; genus Gossypium; species Gossypium arboreum. Next base: position 63,061,714 of record NC_069079.1, on the reverse strand, counting down.
GATTTATTTCTAGAATTTTTGGTCGGGCCAATTGGTACAGTTTATTAGTTAAAGTCACCCATGTTACAGGGATCGACTGCTCTGACCTTCGCGCGGTATAACTTGAATATCTCTCTGTACAGGGCTTTAATGCTGGTGCCGTTTCTTTCTTATGAAACTAGACTCAAAATGGAATCTGTACATATAAGGTATGTCTCCTAATTCTTTCTGGATAATTTATAGTAAATTTTTAAAGTTGCGACAGGGGACCCAGAAACCGTTCTGGCCCTGTTTCACAATAGCTTCAATATCTCTTAACATGTAACTCCTATGACCATTTCGCTTCTTCCATATGAAAATAGACTCATCAAGGTTCATTTACATAGCTTATTCACTATTTAATACCATTCCTACAATTTTGGTGATTTTTCACATTCACGTCACTGCAGCTGGCAGCATCTGTTTTAAGGTAGGTCTTATCTATTTTTGTAGTCTCCATCAACCAACTAGTCTTGCCATACATAGGTTCACATATGATCATTTTAACCATATCAATGGCTGATCATGTGACCAACACTCCCATTTCCAATCCATAATCACATCATGACACCATATATATACATTCAAACCACAAATAGTCTAAGTTCATGCTTCCTTTTACGAGCCATTTTCGCATGGCCGTATACATATACATCGCCACATTTTTAAACCAACAAGGGGTAGTCCTATACATGCCATTTCAAAGTTCAACCAAAATTTATACCAAAATAGAGGCGTTGATAGTGTGGATGACTTCGACTTTATTGATCCCGAATCCGATTGCTATCGAGCGAAATCTATAAAACAGAGAGCCAAAGCAACGGGGTAAGCATTTTATGCTTAGTAAGTCTCAAGGAATATAATCAGCTTTAATTAAAGCAATACATTCACATAACCAAATGCATCATTTCATTAATGCACATTCACATAATCATACTTACTTCACCATCCCAACTCTTATGTTCATACACAAATAACGGCTTCAATAAGGCCGATAACTCGTTCCATCATAGGAGCGGATATTCATACGCTCTTACTCCTAGCGCATAAGCACACACCGCACTTACCTTGTCATTGGGAAATTTCACAAGTGCATTAGCTGAAATTTTCCAGCAAGCTTATAATTTTCAAATCACATACCTTCGAGTTTAACGGATGTCGCTACTCGTTCAATCGCCTTGGGACATAGCCCGGTTATGGTAACCCGCACCAAGGCCTCACGGGACTTAACCCGGATATCACGATTTGCACAAATGCCTTGGTCTTAGCCCGGATTTAACAACTTGCACGAATGCCTTGGTCTTAGCCGGATATAGCTACTAGCACAATTGCCTTGGGTCTTAACCGGTTATAATTTCCAGCATAATTGTCTTGGGCTTAGCCGGATATCATTCAATTTCTCATGCACACATACATCAATAATCATTGGACATACATATTTCATTTTCGTTACTAAGGCTCAAACACAATTTTAATCACTAGCATAATCGCCTTCGGGACTTAGCCCGGGTATTATTTGAATACTCATACACACACAAATCAATAATCAATACATCCATATTTCATTCCACATAATTCAAGTAAGGTCACTTCTTGAGGACTTACCTCGGATGTTGTCGAACAGCTTTTACGGCTATTCGATCACTTTTTCCTTCCCCTTGTCCAATTGTGGCCCTCTTAGCTCTTGAGCTAATTCAATCAAATTCAATTTATTAAAACCTCATTGTGCTAGCTTATGGCCGAATATGACAAGGAGTTTAAATGGTCATATGGCCACTCTTTAGCTTGAATACACAACGGTCATGCACATTTTATACTACATCAAGCAATTCAATACAATTTATTCGAGCATCAAGGAAAAGCTAAGGCCTTCAATAGGCTACCCAAGGCCGAATATTCATGTACATGTTGAGGCCAATTATGCACTTAATACCTCACAAAAACAGCATGCATTTTACTAGTTAATGCTTTGCATATTGTAGCTCAAAACTTATAATATAGCATCAAGCACTCATATGTGTGCTAGGCCGAATGTGCTTGCAATTTCACAATCATTCTTCAACATCTTCTTCTTTAAACAACCATATTCATCACTTAGTTCATAACCAAAACATCATGTGCAAACATATATATACATATATGAGCATGGCGAATTTCAAGGTGTCCATAGCCATCCAAAACACAAATTTTAACTAACATGCAAGAAGCATGAACCATGCTCATGAATGCATCATGGCGAATATGACAATCATGCCCTTTTCAACTTCAATCATGATTAAACAAAAGAAAACTCAAAATCTTACTCAAAAGTAGACAATCCATCATTGCATGCATCATCATCAAGCTTCACACTTAGCATGCAATGGCTTTATCACCATAACAACTTTGGCCAAATACCATTTCCATGGCATAACAAAGATTTGAGCCATGGCTATCATGCACATCAAGTTAGCAACCAAAACATGCATGAAACTCCTAACACAACCTCATACATACCTTAATCTTGATGCAAACTTAGCCAAATCTCCTTCTAGATCTCTTCCAAACCAAGCATGAAGCAAAAATCCTCCTTCTTCCTTAGTTTTGGCTCAAAGAAAGGATGAACAAAATTTTTCTTTCTTTCTCTACAACTCACGGCAATGGGGAATACCACACTCACACACATTTTTTTTTCATTCTTTTCTTACCCATACACCTTGTTTATTATTTCTCCCTAATGCACCAACAAAACATGTTTCATGACATGTTTTGCCCATCCTCACTTGCCATGGCGGCCACTTCATGTTGGGGGAATTTGACATGCAAATCCTTATTTTTGCATGCATGAGCAACTAGTCATCACACATTTCCCCATCATACTTTCAAAGTTCACTACTAGGTCCTTTCTAGTGAAATTCGCATTTATAACACTAAATCGAAACATCAAAAATGTCACACACAAATTAACACATATCATAGGCATCAAAATAATTTTAAATTATTTTTATGCCTCGGTTTTGTGGTCCCGAAACCACATCCCGACTAGGGTCAATTTTGGGCTGTCACAGAGCCGATGCCATGTCCCACACATGGTCTTACACACTATCTCAAATCAATGCCTTCGTCCCAGATGAGGTCTTACATGAATTCCACTTCACACACTTAGTGCCCACTGACCGATCTCGCACTCATAGTGCTCGGTTAAAGGAATTTGCACACACACAGTGCCTCTAATCATTCACACACATAGTGCTCTTATTCATTCGTTATTACACATCGAAATGACTTAACCAAGTCTATAAACATCATGTATGTACACTTTTAAACATATCATCTCATTTAAATTTGAATCCGTATAGTAATGAACACTTAAACTTTGCTCAAATTACCGGCACGAAGTCTACTAGGCACGAAGGCCCGAATACACGTCACCAGCATGATTGCTCTTCGGGACCTAGGCCGGATATAACACCAGCACGAATGCTCTTCGGGACTTAGCTCGGATATATCACTAGCACGAATGCTCTTCGGGACTTAGTCCGGATACATCACTAGCACGAATGCTCTTCAGGACTTAGCTCGGATATATCACTAGCACGAATGCTCTTCGGGACTTAGCCTGGATACACCACTAGCACGAATGCTCTTCGGGACTTAGCCCGGATATATCACTAGCACGAATGCTCTTCGGGACTTAGCCCGGATATATCACTCTCAATTCTCATGTACATATACACATATGGCAATACACATTAGTATATCATTTACATTACTTGAATACAAACACAACATGCTTATCGACCATTCAACTTCCAGTTCCATAGCCACATACAAAAATCACATTTATAGTCATAACACTCTTTCAAAATTGCATCACTTATACCCTTATAATTCAATCCAAATCGAAATTCAAATACGAGTACATGATACGTACCTGATCAACTTAATAATTTAGGCATATCTAAGTGAAGTTATATCGCAAATTCTCATAGTCAGAAGCTTGCTACAGCTCGATCGGGATCAAGATTCATTACAATACAACAAACACATTTTAATAGTCAAAAATCATCACACTATCATTTTATCACTTTATGGCATGTATAAATAGACTAACGCGTGCTACGTTAGTCCTAGAATCGACTAAACCGTAGCTCTGATACCAATAAACTGTAACACCCCTATCCCGTAACCGTCGCCAGAATAGGTAAGGGGCATTACCGGACTTGTAACTCATGTCAGAACAGTAAAATTTTAAACTTTTTCTTGAAATAAAGATCGTTTGTTTAAATAAGTACTAAGCACAACCAGAGGTAAAATTTAAACTTCACTAAGTAAACATTCAAAAGATGCCATTTTCGCATGGCTTATATACATTAACCAAAAATATTCTTCCGCCACTAGTCTATTCCATACATGCCATAAAATAATTCTAAACATAACAGTAACAAGCGGTGGATAGTGATAGTGTGACTAGTTCTTGGCGATCCCAGAGCACAGCTTCCGCAATGAGATCTATAAAACAGAGGAAGCAGAGTAAACAGAGTAAGCATTACAATGCTTAGTAATTTTTAAGCAGTGTCAATAGATAACAATCAAATTATAACATAGTTGTTCGTATATTTTATTTCACTCTTCCTTTGGGCATACCATCCCTTTACCGAATATGCACATCTCATCATATACAATAGGCAGATAAACTTTCACATAAAAGTGAGCTCATGTGACATAAATATATTGTATGATTTCACATAACCTCTCACACTGATTCGATGTCACATAATCATAGGAATAGTCTCATAGATTGCTCTCGTATGCATCACATAACTACCTTATGATTTAGTTCAAATCAATCTCACATATAAACTTGGAGTACATACCTGTTTAACCTTTCACATTGAATATATTTATAAGCAATTCTTATTACGAAGTCTTATAGCTTTAACCTCTACTCGGATTATCGGCGAGACCTTTAGCTCAAACGAAATCTCCACACGAAGTTACCGGGTCTTACCCGGACAAAATCTCCACACGTAGTCATCGGGTCTTACCCGGATATAATCTCCACACGTAGTCATCAGGTCTTACCCGGATATAATCTCCACACGTAGTCATCGGGTCTTACCTGGAATATATTTCCAAGTTTCATGTACATTTAATCACATGTTACAACATTCACATCGACTGTCATATTTGTAATTCATTTGCCTCATCAAATATCTAATAATACACACCTTTCACCGTTTGTCATTTGGCCACAATATATATATATACACATCTCATACATATCTCACATTAGCCATTTGCCTTTACCACATATCTATCTCATACACATTTCGCATTAGCCATTCGGCCTTACCACATATATACATGTTCACATTCATCACATTGGCCATTCGGCCTTATCTCATATATGCATGTTCACTTTCATCACATTGGCCATTCGGCCTTATCACACATATGCATGTTCACATTCATCACATTGGCCATTCGGCCTTATCACACAGCATGTTCACATTCATCACATTGGCCATTCGGCCTTATCACGCATATATATATACAGGTTCACATTCATCACATTGGCCATTCGGCCTTATCTCATATATGCATGTTCACTTTCATCACATTGGCCATTCAGCCTTATCACACATACGCATGTTCACATTCATCACATTGGCCATTCGGCCTTATCACACATACGCATGTTCACATTCATCACATTGGCCATTCGGCCTTATCACGCATATATATACATGTTCACATTCATCACATTGGCCATTCGGCCTTATCACACATACGCAAGTTCACATTCATCACATTGGCCATTCGGCCTTATCACACATATATATACGGGTTCACATTCATCACATTGGCCATTCGGCCTTATCACACTCATCACATTGGCCATTCGACCTTATCACACATATATATACGGGTTCACATTCATCACATTGGCCATTCGGCCTTATCACACATACGCATGTTCACATTCATCACATTGGCCATTCGGCCTTATCACACATACGCATGTTCACATTCATCACATAAAATCCTAAATCAAAATATAAATTTTCATGTATTCACATCACAATTATCCAAATATACTTCACATACCACATATACTTTCACGTATACACTTTGTCTTGGCTGAACCTACATCTATCATTTTCCAATATCACAATTTAGAATTCACGTATGGGTTTAATCAATAGCTTATGAGCAACTAAAACAAGTTTTATCAAGGTTTACAACATAATCTCAAATTCAGCACAAGCTGTTTTTCCTGAGCAATAGTCACTAAATTATTTATAACTGCAGCTACAAAACTCCAAATCAATTTCCGTTAATTTTCCCTGAATGTAGACTCATATATCTTCCATCCATAAAATTTTCAGAATTTTTGGTTTGGCCAATCAATACCATATTTTTCATAAAGTATCCCCTTTTTCACTATTTGACTAATCTGACCACTCTTCACTACGAATCAAATTTCTCATTTTACAGAATTCAAAATGTGTTGTATTTGATTTCATTTGAAACTAGACTCATTAAGGAGTCTAAGAATATAAATTTTATCTTATAACCATTTTTGTACAATTTATAATGAGTTTCTAAAAACAGAATAGGGATTTGAGTCATTCGACACCGTCTCACACAACTTTAAATATCTCTTTATAGGAAATTTCTTTGCTCACAAGGTCTCTTTTATAAGAAACTATACTAATTAAGCTTTGATTACATATTTTATTCAGTCTATAATTCCACACCAAAAATTTATAGTGATTTTCTAAAATCACGTTACTGCTGCTGTCCAAAGCAAATTATTACAATTTGCTCTTAAATTTCAAGTCCAAACACTTATGAACTTACCATTTGAGTTTAAGACATATCATGGCCACATCATATCTTATTAAATCAACTCATTATGTCCTATTATGATTGAATTTACTCAATGTTTAATCACTTAAAACTTACCTCGGATGTTGTCGAACGATTTCGGCGGCTATTCGATCACTTTTTCCTTTCCTTTATCCAACTTTGGTCCTCTAAGCTCTTGAGCTAATTCAAACAAATTTAACTTATTAAAGTCTCATTATGCTAGCTTATGGCCGAATGTGACAAGGAGTTTGATAGGTCATATGGTCACCTTTAGTTCAAATACAAAATGGTCATACGCATTTTTAATCACATTGAGCAATTTAATACAATTAATCTAACATTTCCTCATGTGCACCTTTATTACCTAAAACACACATCATTAACCTAATATCAATTACTAAGCACTTTAGCAATTTCTCCTTGAGCCGATTATCCAAGTCAAGATAGATTCATCATCATGCTTACCTATAACCGAACACATGCAACACCAATCCATCTATTCATTCATGCGTGCATCTTATTCAAGCATGTATATCTACAACCGAATTCATCATATAAATAACTATGAATTTACTCAAACAATCTCAATACCACACATGGTGCTCAAACCCTTTTTCAATTTCAAAACTCGGCTAGTACAACTATATATACTAGTAAATCAAACACTAACATTTGCACTTCACCTTACTACCATTTCTCATCCAAATAACGTGAACAACAACCATATTTCTCTTCTACTTCCTACCATGGTCGAATGCATCAAAACACCATACCATTTCAATTTTGGTCATGGTTAAACAAAAACTTAATGTCTAACTCAAAATGCTAAAAGAAAATTCAAAAGTCATCAATCCACCATCACATGTATCATTACAAAGCTTCATTTTTAGCATGCAATTGACATCAACACCAATCCACCTTAGCCGAATATCATCTCCATGACATAGCAAAGATTTGAACCATGGGCTAGGTAGAACTCAAGCTAACAACTAAAACATGCATGCATCTCATGGAACATCATCAAACATACCTTAGTCTAGCAAACCACCATAGCCGATTTCCTCAAAGCTCTTTTTCCTTCTTTTTCTTTCTTCTATTCCAAGAACAACATGAGAGCTTTTTTTTTCTTTCTTTTTCTTTTTTCATCATCGTTTACCTTCCCATTATTATTTTATTGCCCATACTCCTTATTTTATTTTTCCTAACATAAAGCATTAACCCAACATGTTCATGACATGTTTTTTTTAGCCATAACATTTTGTCCACCCTCATGCTCATGGCCGGCCACTACTAATTCGGGGGGAAATTGACATGCAAGTCCACCCTTTTTATTACATGCACTAATAGATCCTTATGTTTTGACCTATCACATTTCAAAAGTGTCACACATAAGTCCTATTGACTAAATTCACATGCAATTTACTAAATCGAAGCTTAAAACTTTCACACATTCATATTAACATATTTTAGACAATAAATATCATATTCAAATAATTTGGTGACTCGGTTTAGCGGTCCCAAAATCGCTTTCCGACTAGGGTCACTTTAGGGGTGTCACAAATTCTTTTCCAAGTTCAGGTTGTACTAGTACTGGAGCTTCGGTCAGCAATGTCTTCAATCTCTCGAAACTCTGCTGACACTTCTTTGACCATTCAAACTTAACGTCTTTTTACAATAACCTCGTCAAAGGAGTTGCAATCATCAAAATCCTTTTAAAAAGCATTGATAGTAGCCAGCCAAGCCCAAAAAGCTTATAACCTTAGTTATGTTCTTCGGCGACTTCCACTCGACGCAGATATCTTATTCGGATCAACTCAGATGCCATCACCCGAAACAATGTGACCCAAAAATCCTACCTCTCGAAACCAGAACTCACTTTTGCTGAACTTAGCATACAATTTCTTATCTCGCAAGGTCTATAAAATAGTCCTCAGATGTTCAGCATGCTCGAACTCATTACGGGAATGGATCAAAATATCGTCAATGAATACGACAACAAACTTGTCCAAGTTGGTCAGAAAACACGATTCATTAAGTCCATAAACGCGGCTGGGGCGTTCGTTAGACCAAAAGGCATGACCAGGAACTTGAAATGACCATACCTTGTCCTGAATATGGTCTTAGGCATGTCCAACTCTTTAACTCGAAACTGGTAGTAACCGGATCTCAGATGTATTTTTGAAAATACAGTGGCTCCTCTCAATTGATCAAACAGATCATCAATCCTCGGCAATGGATACCTTGTTCTTGATAGTTACCTTGTTAAGTTGTCGGTAGTCTATACATAGCCTCATCGAACTATCTTTCTTCTTTACAAATAATACTGAAGCATCCCAAGGTGAAAGGCTCGATCTTGTAAAACCTTTATCTGTCAGTTCTTGCAACTGTGCTTTTAACTCTTTCAGTTCGGTTGGTGCCATCCTATACAGAGCAATAGAGATAGGAGCTGTCCCAGGCACCCAAATCAATACCAAACTCTACTTCTCTAACAGGAGGTAATACGGGTAGCTCTTTCGAAAACACATCCGGATACTCGCATACTATCGGTATCGATTCCAACTTTAACTCGGATTCTTTAGTATTCAACACAAAAGCAAGGTAGGCTTCATATCCTTTTCTCATATACTTTTGAGCCATCATCAAGGTAATCACAACTAGCAGAGTATCCAACTCATTTGAATCAATCCGGAGAATCTCACCACCTGAGCATTTCAATTCGATATACTTGCTATCACAATTTACAATCACATCATTCACAGCTAACCAATCCGTGCCAAGTATTACATCAAACTCATCAAATGGAAATAACATAAGGTTAGTCGAAAAACAATGACCTTTAATTGTCAAGAGACAATTCTTACAGGCTTTATCAACTAGGACTAACTTTCCTAGTGGGTTTGACACCTTAGTCACAAATTTCGTAGGTTCTACAGACATTTCCATGCTAGATACCAAGTTCATGCAAATGTACGAATGGGTTGACCCTGGATCAATTAAGGCAATGACACGAGTAGTATAGATAGAAAATGTACTCGTGATGACATCGGGATCAGAGGCTTCCTCTTGAGTGTGTATTGCATAAGTTCTTGCCGGGGCTTGAGCCTCTGGTTTTGCAGTAGCATCCTTAGCAATAGTTCGATTGCCACTTGCACTACCGGGATGTCACACGGGTCTACCTCGAGAAGTAGGAGCATTTGACTGTGGGGCTAATTCAACCTCTTTATTGTCTCACTCTGGACAATCTCTGAGAAAATGGTCAAGAGACCTACATCTAAAACACACACCACTCATCATTCGAAACTCTTCGAAATGGAATTTGTTGCAGCTTTTACACTTCAGCTTTTGTTCATCTACGCTTCCCATACTAGTTACCATAGGGGAAGGAGACTTCGAGTTATATCGTTTGGAGCTTCTTACTCTACTCGAATATCCTACCGACAAAGTGGAGCATTCTTGTTGACTTCTCGATTTCTTTGTGAGGAAGGAGTGTGCTCTGCCGCTATACCTCTTACTCGAAACTCGAGCTTCTCTCTTAGCTTGCTTTCTTTCATTATTTAGCTCTTCGGCCTTCTTGGCCCGATCAGCTAACGCGGAAAATTCTCGTACCTCAAAGATCCCAAACAGTAATTTAATTTCCTCATTTAAGCCTTCCTCGAAGCACTTACACATTTCTGTCTCTGATTGGACCCACTCCATTGCATATTGACTTAACCTTATGAATTTCTTTCGTACTCTGACACAGTCTTATTTCCTTGTTTGAGTTCCAAGAACTCTTTCCTTTTCGAGTCTAAAAACCTTTGACTGATGTATTTCTTTTTAAACTCAGTTTGGAAGAACTCCCATGTAATGTCTTCCTTTGGTGCCACTGAGGATATCATCTTCCACCAGTGGTATGCAGTATCTTTCAGAAGAGATACAACACACTTCAGGCATTCCTCGGTGTACATGACAATTCATCCAAACCTCGCACAACATTCTTGAGCCAGAACTCGGCTCGTTCAGCAACATCCTCGACCTTAGCCCTAAACTCTTTAGCCCCGTATTTCCTAAGTTTATCCACTGGGGCCTTACCAATTCTTATTGGTTCAACAACCCTTAGTACTTCATCAAGTCAGTTAGCAGGTGGAGGTGGACGTGGTATTTCAGGGCAGTTTCTGAGGTATTCCCCGAGCCACTCATCCATCATATCGAAAAAGGTTGCTCTTGCCTCTTCCTGGCCTTCAGACATAGGCCTTCCACTACTACTAGAAACAGCTTGTTGTACGGAAGCTGGAGCATGGCTCTCGGCTCCCTTAGACTCATATTGTGCTTGATTGGAAGACATTTACTATATTCAAATACAATTAAAAAGTTAGGAGATGTCACACTATCAAAATTTGTATAATGGCATGCATAGCTAAACTCGTTAGATGCTACGTTATTCTGAGAATAGACTAAACCGTAGCTCCGATACCACTAAATATAACACTCCTTACTTGTACCTGAGACCCAAAAAAAGTACGAGGTGTTATAGGACACATACTTAGACATTTCAAAAAGACGAGTCACAAAATTTCATTTACAAATTCAAACCAATTGAACAAAATCATATTATCTTCATTATGGACCTATGATGTAACACCCTTAACCCATATCCATCGTCGAACTAGGGTTAAAGGCATTATCGACAAATTAGAACATTTAACATTTATTTCGTAAACATCATAACATAAAAGATCAAACATCAACATAATGTCCCTTATTTAGGTCATCGAGACCTTAAACATACATCAAAAAAGGGTCGGGACTAAACCGAGCTCATACAAAATTTTCCAAAACTTAAACATTTCTCAAAGTAATACGGGATACACGCCAGTGGGAACAGGCCGTGTGCCTCACACGGCATTAGACATGCCCGTGCGTCTAGGCCGTGTCAAAATAGGGCATACATACTAACTTGCTCACACGGCTACAAGACACGCCCGTGTGTCTTGGCCGTGGTCGACACTAACTTGAGTCACATGGTGAGGCACACGCCTGTGTGCCTTGGCCATGCTCGAGCCTGACTTACAATTGTAGGTACCCTAAGGGACACACGGCCGTACAACATGACCATGTGTCGCACACGGCTGAGACCCACGATCGTGTCTCTGCCCGTGTGGACAAAAATAAGCCATTAGAAAAGCCAATTTTCCACCCATTTAAATCAAACCTACAAGAAACCAAAAATCACAACATTTCTTAACCAATTCACATCCAATTCACAACTAAAACATTAACCATTCATGTTATATCATTGCCAACCAATTCCATGCCTAATAACCTTACTATTTTATGCCAAAACATAAGATAAAAACATCTCAAAACATATGGTTTATAAACATTAATACATACCACTCAATCTCATACTATGAACTTACCAATTATTTGCCAGATTGACCATTTATTTTGGCCAAACAAGAACATGTCATAAACATAACTTCATCATATAAGTTATATAATAACTCATTCATAAACATATCCATAATCAAGCTAAATCACATGCCTAGATATATACACATTTCAAAACATATTCAAAATACTTCTAGCCTATACATGCCATACTCCAATATTTACATTTCCAAAATATACCAAAATGAAGTTCGATAGTGTGGTGATGTCCACGATGATCCTTGAGCTTCCAGTAGCTATGATATCTGAAATACAGTAAAAGACACACAGAGTAAGCTTATAAAAGCTTAGTAAGCCATATACAAATAAACTTAACACATTAAACAATAATTTATTATCAAATTACATAAACTTCAAGTCAGAAACTATTACAACTTCCATATTCACATACATTTCATATCTTCCAATTTCCATGACACATATAGCATAATTTTTCATTCTTTTACCACATATCATCTTTTGTTCATTATTCGAATACATACTTACCTTTCACTATCAAATGTGATACTCATTTCGAATGTACCTGAATTGGATAGTATTTCACAAGTCATTCATTTTTCAGAATGCTCGTTTGAACCATTCGGAAACATAAGGATACGCGGATAGCTCAAAGAACATATACAATGCCAACGTCCCAGACGTGGTCTTACATGTAATCAAACATCGATGCCACTATCCTAGACAAGGTCTTACACGAAATCAAATACGACGCCGATGTCCCAGACATGGTCTTACATGTAAAACAGAAGTCAATGCCAATGTCCTAGATGTAGTCTTACACGAAATTAGATAACGTAATCCTATGTCATGACATATGTATCCTAACTATTCCTAAGGTTCGTACGGGGCTTTTCAAATGTCAGAACTTTGCCGATACTTTCTCGAGTAGCATATATTTAGCTTAGACATTCATTCATCACAATTCAATATCAATTAAATAATAACTCAATTTAAACAAGCTTATTTGTATATCAACTTATCTCATACGGATTTGGATGGATGGAATCAGTTACTCGACAACTTTCGACTTTCCCTGATCTAATTACATTTTCTTTAACTCTTAATCTATATAAATTCAAATTTAACTTATTCAATCACAAATTCATTCAAAACAATCCATAAACACATATTTATGGTATTTGCAAACTAGCCCTCACATTTTTACATTTTGACACTTTAGTCCATATTTCACAAAATCACAAAATACACATAATTTGCACATACTCATGCTTGGCTGAATATTAATAGTACTCATACAAGTCCACACATTTCATTTATTTCACATTTTAGTCCCTCAAATTACAAATTTCACAATTTAGCCCATTTTACTCAAAATCATCAAAAATCCAAAGACAAAAGATACTAACCCAAATTATATTTTCCATTTATCAACAAATAACTTCACAAAAATCATATTTTCATCAATGGCATAACTCAAAATCATTAACAAAATAAAAAATTGAGACATGGGCTTGATAGTATACAAAGCAACGATTACAAAAACGTAGAAATTATCAAAAACAGAATAAAAACGAACTTTCAATTGAGCTTTAGTATGGCTGAACCCTAGCTAACTCTTTTTCTTTTCTTTTTTTGATTTTCGGTTGAAGATGAACACAAATGACTTGATTTTCATGCCTTTGTTTTATTTTAATAACATTAATAATTCTTTTACAATTTTAACCTTTAATAATCCATTACAAATTCACTTAATGGATGGTTATTTATGTCCATTAAAACTTACAATGGTCAAATAACCACATAAGGACCTCACAATTATAAAGCCGAATCAAATAGGCATTTTAACAAGTAGAAGGCCACTTTAACATTTTACGCGATTAGGTCCTTTTTCAAAATTAAGCACACAAACATTTAAATTTTCATACAAGACTCCCACACATGCTCATTCATATATCATAAACATGGAAAATAATATTTAAATATTTTTTTTGACTCAGACATGTGGTCCCGAAACCACTATTCTGACTAGGGTCAAAACCAGACTATTACATACAAGGTCCAAATCATACATTAAAAACGATCAGGGACAGAACTGAGAACTTAAGAAAATTTTAAAAAAATTCCTAGGGTCAAGCCTCACACGCCCGTGTGAAGGCAAGGCACATGCCCGTGTGCTTGGGGACACGCATGTGCCCCTCACCCGTGTTGAATTATAGGGTTTACTTTCTATTTCGAACCTACAGGGGTTTTCACATGGCCAAGCACACGCCCGTGTCCCTCACACGGCCTAGACGCGCCCGTGTCCAAAAACTCGAACATTCTATTTATGATGTCATCATTCATTTTGAGGCACACGGCCAAGGCACACGCCTGTGTGCTAGGCCGTGTCCTTTACACAGTTGAGACACACAACCATGTCTCTGCCCGTGTGTTTACTACCATGCAAATTGACCTGAAAGTTTTAGGTACAGAGGACACACAGCCAGGCAACACGCCTATGGGGGTCGACCATGTGTCATACACGGCCTAGAAATATGTCCGTGTGTCTACCCGTGTGGACCTTTTTAAGGCTATTTTCCAATCCTTTTGTAACACCCCAAACCTGGCCTAGACATTATGGTCGAATCTGGCATGTCACAACAAAGCGTTGTTTAAAAATCGAGTTGTCGTTAAAAGTTCATATCTATAATTAAAACCTTTTGCTCGAGGTTAGCAAATCATCTCGTCAAAAACGTTTACTTAATGGCTGGCATTGATACTTTAAGTTATTTCAAATCGCAGAAGCTACTAATTTTTAAAATATAAAAACGTCTATTTTTAAGTGTTTTTGAAAATAGTTATTAATTTTTGAAAATTCGTGTTTAGCAGTTTTAAATAAGGAAATTAAAAGCCCAATTAAAATTTTAATCCCTCAAAGGCCTTATTACAGAATTAAAATCCCAAAACATAAAATTCAAATAAAAAGTCTACAGTAGAGCATCAGCGGTCGTGTGGCCACCTTCGAGTCTCTCGCGGCTCTAAATCGCCTAAGGTTGGGGATTACCTACACAGTTAATAAACGGGGTGAGTTTATTAAAACTCAATGTATAATCCCCTCCTAAATTAAAACAGTTAGTAAACAGAAAGAATTCGGAATCAGTATGGGCCGGAGCCCATTACAGTAATAGAAAAATTAGTGTGGGCCTAAGCCCAGTACAATTTCACTTGGGTTTCAGCCCTTAGAAGAATCAATTGGGCCTAGCCCATTCTCAACATTAGTAACAGTTAGGCCTAGCACATTAACAAAATCAGGTGGGCCTATGCCCAATACAAAATCAATATTAGATGCAGATATACAGACAGATATCCAGCCGAGTCCAACCAATACACCACCCGTACCAACCAACACACCATGTGGGGATAAAATCGACCCACCTAGCCAACACACCAAGCTTAGCACCGGTTGTGGCACTAAGTCAATAGAAAGGCTCAATACCGTAGACGGAACGAATAAAGGCCGTCAATATCCCAGCAACGCTTCCAGTTAACAGAACGGCTATAAGCCATAAGTATCGCAGAAATGCTGAAAGCCTTGTATAGAACGCTACAGGCTGTACACTTCCTCCGTCCATAATAACCCAACCCCATGCAATATGTCATGTCATAAATATTACGTGCATGAAAAATCATACTCAGTACAATCATATATGTAAATCATAGGCACATCAGTCATATGGAACATAAGGGCATAATCGTCATTCTACCATACAGGGGTATTACAGTCATTTTACACTACAAGGGTATTTCTGTGATTTTACAAACCAGGGTCTTAACGACCCAACAGAAGGTCCACCGTTGCCTCAAGTGACTTAAGTAACCTAAACAGTCATAACGATGCAAATGGGCCTAAGGCCCATTACTCTGCCCAAGTGGGCCCACACTCTCATGAGGCCCATTTAGCCCTAAATTTTGATACAGCTATGTGACCTACATAGCCAAGTCCAATAATTATCACAAATTGCAGATTTAGTCAGTGTGGGGCCCACGAGCCCATTTGGCCCACACGACCCATCTAGGCCCAACGTGGCCCAAAACTACCTAAGTCGTGTGCGCGACATGACAAGTCTATCTATGTCCCACTTAACAGTGAAGTTTACCCATATGGGCCCTGTGACATCCCTAATTTAACCCTAGTCGGGAAGTGGTTTTGGGACCACTAAACCGAGTCATAAACAATAATTAACCATCATAATTGATGCTCATTATATGTACCTATGCATGTGTGAAAATTTCATGTTTGGATTTTGTTAATTGTAAGTGAATTTTATCAAATAGAACTTATGTGAGAAAATTTAGAAATGTGCTAGGCAAATGTAAGGTGGCCTATTAATACATGTGGGAAAGTGGTTGTCCTTGCATGTCAAATAACCCATTTCCTAAGGTTAGTGGCCGGCCATGTCAAGATGATGGGCAAAGAAAACATGTCCTAGACATGTTGGCCTAGTGCATGATGTAAGGAGGAATAAAGAAATGGAAAAAAAGAAAATGATGAAAAAAAAATGTGTGTGGATGCTCTTTTGCCGTGACAAAACAAAGAAGAAAGGGAGAAGAAAATTGGTTGCTCATCCTTGGGTGTCTTGGCCGAATAGAAGAAAGGAAATTGAAAAAAGAAAAGAAAAAAAACAAAATATTGGTGTTCATCTTCTACCTTAGGGCCGAAAGTTAAAGAAGGAAGGGGATATGGCATTCGGTCATCTTAAGCTCAAAAAAACAAGGTTAGTAATTCATGTTAGATTTTGGGATTTTAGCTTAGCCTAAGTTAGTTACTAAGTTCTTCAATTAGCCATGCTAAAATTTTGGATTTGGGTGGTGATTGAAGCATTCGGCCATGGTTGATAGTGAAGAAATTTGATTACCTTCTTCATGTTTGAATGAGAAATTGTGGATGGGTGAAGTATGAGTTAGTTAAATGTTCATATAGGTGGTTTGGGTGATAGGAAAAGAAATCGGCTTGTGCGTGTATGTGTAATTGCCGAATTTGAACTAGGAAGTTATTGAGTAATGTTTGTATTTTAAGTGATAGAATAGAGTGAATGCTTGGAATGTGATGTAAATGAATTATAAGTTGGATTAAAGGCTGTTATATTGCCTTATCATTTTCGGGAATGTGCTTTGTCAAAGAAATTGAGGGTTAACTTTTAAGTAATGTAAGTATAGGTATATTCGGCTTGTAGTTTTATAAATGTGACATGAGTGTTAAGTCCGAATGATGTTTAAGTACGAATGTATTTGGATGGATGTGTTTATGAGTATGACTTGAGATAAAACGGTGTTAGTCATTATAAATAACCATAATTGTAGAATGTGTTAAATATATATATATATATATATATATATAATTCGGCCTTAACATAGATATGCATATATCTATAAAGTTGTTAATACCCATGTAAGATGTTGGGTTGTGCATGACTAGAGAATATATGTATATATGTGCGTATGGTGTTTGATAGTTAACCAATAAGTCATATGTACCTCAACCTTATAATATACATGTGTTTTATTAAATCGTCTATTTGAATTGGAATTAAATGAATTCAATTGTTTTTAAACAAGCTCAAGAGCTTAAAGGATCGAAGTTGGATAAGGGGAAAGAAAAAGTAATTGAATAGCCGTTGAAGACGTTTGACAACATCCGAGGTAAGTCACTAAGCATGTATTTGGTATTGATTTAAATAGACATAATGTCTATGTAATTATGTCGAAAGGAATGATAAATTTATATACATGTATGTATGTGGTGATGAAAGTATTGAATGAAAAGAAAAGAGGTGTGATGTATTGAGTTGTTGATTTCGGCACTAAGTGTGCGGGTATAAATGGACACGGTGACAAGATTGGCACTAAGTGTGCGGGTTTAAAATTTGTACAGCACTAAGTGTGCGAATTTGATTATATAGCACTATGTGTGCGAGCTGATTATATAGCACTAAGTGTGCGGACTCACTATATGCTTTTGCATCACTATTGGCACTGAGTGTGCGATATTATCGAGTTGATCACGGACAGCGGATTGGGTAAGTACCTTGAGCTCATGGCGAATAGGCACTATGTTCATGCTCGGGGTTGAGCTTGGTAAGCTTTAAATCTAGGTGACGATTACAATTGTGAGATTGTGGTGAAAATGAGTTGGTGTATAAAAATGCCTCAAATATCTTATTGAATAAAATATGAAATGTGAATGTATGACTTGGTATGAGATTGAACCGAAAGGCCTAAGGAACTATGGTATAGTTCGATATGGATGGAACAATTAGCCTTGTTTCATTGTTTTACTTTGTGATGAATTTAGCTAATGGATAATTGTGAAGTGCTTGTGACTTACTGAGTTGTAAACTCACTCTGTGTTTTCTTGTCACCCATTTTAGGTCTCTTGGTCTCGTCTCTTTTGTGTGCTCGGAGCCGTCAACGAAGTCATCACACCGGCGAGCAATTTTGGTATTGTCTTCTTAGTCAACCTAGGAGAACATTTGGCATGTATGGGCTATTTTGTTTTGTTGAATTTTGGGTTGTAAACTTTAAGCCATGTGAAAATGGCCTATGTGGTCGTTTGAGTGGGATGCTAGAACCTGTAGCCACGGGTCTTAGAAACCTTAATTTTGATAAGGTGGCCATGCCATGTATGATGAATGATTAGTAAGGCCAAGGAAAGATTCATGAAATTGGCATAGTCTACTGCAGTAACTGTTGCGGACAGCAGCAGTGATATGAGATCGAAAAATCACCAAAAATAGTAGAAGTTGAATTAATTGCTAAGAAAATTATGTACTCTAAGCTTGATGGGCCTATTTTCATATGGACAAAACAAAACTACCATATGATCTATATTTTGAGAGATATTCAAGATTTCGTGAGACAGGGCCAGAACAGTTTCTGGATCCTCTGTTTCAACTTTGAAAATTTACCATAAATTATCCAGAAACAATTAGAAGTCATTCCTTATATGCATAGATTCCCCTTTGAGTCTAGTTTCATTAGAAACAAACGGCATGAGTATTAGAGCTCTGTACGAGATGATATCCAGGTCGTAATGCGCAAAGGTCAGTGTAGTCGAACCCTGAAACAGGGGTGACTTTAACTAATAAAATGTACCAATTTGCCCGACCAAAAATTCTAGAAATAAATCCATGGATGTATATATGAGTCTAAATTCGGAGAAAATTTACGGATTTGGTTTTCGAGTTTTGGAACTCGAGATATGATTTTTAAGGTGGCAGTGACGCAGTTAACTAGCCTGCCTGGAACAGAAAAAGGAAAACAAAAAAATTTTCCAAGAGAGGAATAAGTAAAGTAAGCCCGGTAACACCTCGTGGTCAAATCCGGTGACGGTCACGGGTTTGGGGTGTTACATGCCCACGGTGCATTGGGCCCATACGACCCATTGCGACCAAGGCCCATGAGATCGCTCATGGTGGCCTTCCTCGACGTACGCCCACGTTTTGTGGGCTCGGTTTACCCCATGAGTGATCACACGCTCGTGAGACCCCAAATGCTGAAGTTTTGGCTTTTCAGCTTTTACTGACTTCCAACAAAGAAGGGCGTGAATACACACTTGTTTATGAGAACGCGTCGAAGTCCACGATCACCAACCTTGGTTAAGCAGGTATGAAATAATCCTTTCAAGTCCACGATCACCAACCTTGGTTAAACAGGTATGAAATAATCCTTTCTAAACCCAGTGATCACCAACTGATCTTGTTCGCTTTATTGAAAGCCATCTTCTCGCCAATTCTCATGTTAGCTTCCCGATGTGGGATTACTTTCAACCATTAGGAAAATTCCTTATTTTTTATGACCACTTCAACCACAGAGTTCCAGTCCAACTCCACCACCTACACAGCTCAAACAGCAAAATAAATACTCGATTGCACATCCCAAGGCTTGAACCTTAGACCTCACAGTTACACAATACACCACCTTGCCACTACACCACAAGGCTCTTTGTGTCACCATTTTTGCCTCAATTAATTATAAGGTCTATAGGCCAAAGTCCAAGTTTCTTTAAAAGAAAAACCAAAATAAATTTCAAGAGCCAAGACTTGAACCCAGGCTCCCTTACAACCTTAATGACGCCACCACCTCTAGACCACATGCTTCATTGTGTCATTTATTTAGCACAAAAATTTAAAAGGTCCTCATCCAAGCATCCAGGGTTTTATTCACTTAAAACCAAAATTTTTGCTAAAGCCCAGGTTTGAACCCAGGACTTTTCCAACTCCTCTCAGGACCCTTAACCACTTGAGCAGACATTTAATTATGACATTTCCTTGCACAATTAAACACTTATAAACAACCTCCTTACAGACCCATACTCAAGGCCCATACTTCTAGGCCCAAATTCGAGGCATTACACCTTTGGTCACCCTCTAACAACCATACACACTTATAGACTTCAATGGTATTTAACATGGCCTAATTATACTCTTAAACAACCTTGGCACAACTCATTACGTGTTAACCTCATCTCATTGATTTAGTATATGCTAAATTATCCTTTTCGTATTAGGGATTAATATAGCACATTTTACAGTTTACACTTAGGCCTTATTATAACCACATACCATTACATGCTATATCTACTCTCATGTTATTAGGTCCCATTTTATGCATCCATCCATGATAAACCTCATTATCATATCTCATGAAACATTTAAACATAAATATGTATCATTAGTAGGTTTACAACCTACATCGATATGAGCCATATACAAAAGAATAAGTATACCATTTAAGCCTTTACACGGCTAGCCAAATGACACATATAACAAAATAACCAAAAACCCTATACATGCTATTAAACAAAATAAAAGTATCTATATACCAAATGGAACAAGTCGATGTGTGTTGATTCGCCAACCATCTTCCAATCTTCACGAGTCCACAAGCTCTGTATGACAGGGAAAAGAGAAGGGGGTAAGCATTTATATGCTTAGTAAGTCCTGATAACTGGAAAGTAAACTTACCGGTTAAATTATCATACAACCATATTAGACAATGATTCCAACAAGCATGAAATAGTTTCCCTATCACATGCACTCAATCATCAAGTTAGTCTCATAACAATGCATCATATCACTAGTCTTAGATGAGCTTATCAATTCAATATTTCCATTCTCTATTTCTCATGTTAATCTCGTTGAATTCCTCGAAAATCTCAATAGATAGCCTATTTATCGTCAAGTCATACAAGTGATCATCCCAAGTGCGCACTCCTACGAACCTTACATCTTACGGCAGGATTACCAGTCCAGGCTAAATCCCCGTAGTAATAACTCATAGAGCCATGTCGAGATTACCAGACCAAGGCTAAAACCCTTTTAACGACAATTGCTCTCATAAGCTCAGATCTGAATTGCCAGTCCAGGCTAAATCCAATCCTCAATCAAATTACCCATCCGGGCTAAATCCTTAAAGCACCCATATTCTTCGGGAGGCTCGATCACTCAAGGAACACCTGTTCGGGCTAGATCCTTTCTATTTTGATATCATCGGATTACTCGTATGGGCTAAATCCTTCTCTGCAACACATGCAGGATCTCATGTCATGTAAGCCATATTTTATCCATCGGATTTCCCTTTTTATTTCTTCTGGGACGTTTATCATCTTTTCATTTACACTAGCACATTTCATGGGTTATCATGCAATGAATATCTAAATTTTCATAGATTCAAGAACATGCATTATAAGTATATTAAGAGTTTACTTCGGGTTATAAGAATTTACCTAGTAGTCATTTTGAAGTCGTGTCTTGGTTATTCCGAAACCTTTCTTTTTCCACGGTTGACCTTCGAAATTGGTTCCTCGGGTCTATATCAATAAAATTAGATTATTAATACATCACATTATTTGTTTTAGGCCTAAAACTCACCCCGAAAAAAATGCCTATTTTGCCCCTAACCTTTCACAATATTTACAATTTAGTCCTAAGGTTTGTATAATGAAATGCATGTAATTCCTTGGCTACCCAAGCCTAGACGAATGTTATTCACACTTATAGCATGAAAGACCACTTAGTAAAAGTTGTTTACCATCCATTAAACTCTCATATTCCTTCATAAACCGTCAAAACACAAACAACTCATGCATGGGTAATTTTCTAAACATGAACCCTAGCATGAGATATGGATAGAAATAGAAAGAGCATGTTACGAGGATCTCAAAAATACGAAGAGCATTAAAAAAGAGGCTAGGGAGCACTTACTATTAAGCCTGAAATATTGAAAACCCTAGCTATGGAGAGCATACAAATTTTGGCAGCTTGAAGAAGATGAATGACATGATTTTAGCTTATTTTCCCTTTTTATTCTTTAATTAACCAAATAACCAAAATGCCCTTCCTTACTAAACTTTCATAATTTTCCATGTATGCCCATTTTTGTCCAAAAACTTAGAAATTGAGTAAATTACTCTTTAGGGACCTATAATTAATATTCCAAAGTAATTTCATACGAATTGCTTCTAGAACCCAAGGTTTGCTATTTATTCAAATTGGTCCTTAATTTCAAATTGAACACCTTACGCATAGAATTTCTTCATGAAACTTTAACACATGCTCATTCTCATATCCTGGACCTTATAATGATCATAAAATAATTATTTTAACATCAGATTTGTGGTCCCAAAACCACTATTTCGACTAGGCCTAATTCGGGATGTTACAAAACAAAAAATCAACAGTTTAAAACCATAAAGTCCAGAGAGTACCAAAAATTACAACTCTCAAATGAAAACCCAAAATTCAAGAATAAATGTAACACCCCAAACCCGTGACCGTCACCGGATTTGAACACGTGGTGTTACCGGGCTTACTTCCCTTTTTTCTCTCTTGACAATAATTGATTTCAGTTCCAGGCAGGCTAGCTAACTGCATCACTGTCACCTTAAAAATCATATCTCGAGTTCCAGAACTCGAAAATCAGTTCCGTAAATTTTCCCTGAAACTAGACTCATATATCCATCCCTGGATTTTTTTATAAAATTTTTGGTCCGGCCAATTGGTACAGTTTATTAGTTAAAGTCACCCATGTTACAGGGGTCGACTACACTGACCTTCACGTGTTACAACTTGAATATCTCTCTGTACAGGGCTTTAATACTGGTTCCGTTTGTTTCTAAAGAAACTAGACTCAAAATGGAATCTTCACATATAATGCATGACTTCTAATTCTTTCTGGATAATTTATAGTAAATTTTCAAAGTCGCGACAGGGGACCCAGAAACCGTTCTGGCCCTGTTTCACAAGAACTCTAATATCTTTCAGTATACTGCTCATATGGTCTTTTCGTTTCGTCCATATAAAAATAGATTCATCAAGGTTCAATTTCATAATTTATTCACTATTTAATTCTACTTCTACTATTTTTAGTGATTTTTCAATCTCATCTCACTGCTGCTGCCAGCAACAGTTACTGCAGTAGACTATGCCAATTTCATGAATCTTTCCTTGGCCTTACTAATCATCCATCATACATAACACAATTTATGGCCACCTTATCAAAATTAAAGTTTCTAAGACTCGTGGCTATAGGTTCTAGCATCCCACTCGACGACCACATAGGCCATTTTCACATGGCTTGAAGTTTACAACCCACAATTCAAAAAAACATAATAGCCTATACATGCCAATTGTTCTCCTAGTTCAACTACGAAGACAATACCAAAAGGTTTCCAGCCGGTGTGATGACTTCAACGACGGTTCCGAGCACGCGACAATCACGAGTCCAAGAGACCTAAAATGGGTGACAAGAAAACACCGAGTGAGTTTATAACTCAGTAAGTCATAAGCATTCATCAACCATCCATTAATAAAGTTTTCGCAACATCAAACAATAAACGAGGCTAGGTACTTCATCCATATCGAAACTATACCATAATTCCTCGGACCTTTCGGTTCAATCTCATACCAAGTCATACATCCACATTTCATATTCTATACAATAAGATATTTGAGGCATTTTACACACCAACTCATTCGCACCACAATCATACAATTGCAATCATCACATAGATTTCAAGCTTACCAAGCTCAACCCCGAGCATGAATGTATTGCCTATTCGTCATAAGCTCAAGGTACTTACCCGATCCGCTGTCCGGGATTAACTCGATAATGTCGCACACTCAGTGCCAATTGTAATACAAGAGCATATAGTGAATCCGCACACTTAGTGCTATATATTTTCAGCTCGCACACTTAGTGCTATATAATTTTCAGCTCGCACACTTAGTGCTATATATTTTCAGCTCGCACACTTAGTGCTATATAATCAAACTCGCACACTCAGTGCTGTACAATTTTAAACCCGCACACTTAGTCCAATCTTGTCACCGTGTCCATTTATACCCGCACACTTAGTGCCGAGACCAATACCTTATGCATTTTGCTGCCTTTATACATTCAACAATGGCATCATTCCATACACATACATTTCCATTTACACATCAACTCATTTAAACACAATTGTGTATATATTATGGTCATTTACATCAACACCAAATATATGCTTAATGACTTACCTTGTGTTGGGTAAAACAGTCCAAGTCGGCTACTCGATGACCTTCGTCTTTCCCTTGCTTGATTCTCCTTCTTTAACTCCTTGAGCTTAATCAATAAATCAACTAGTTTAACCATCTTGCTAAACATTCATAATTCAACTACACATGCATATGTATGCTTGTATATTCGGCAACCATTTTTTACTAATCACCCATTTGGTCGATTATACACATCACCAAATATGCACCAAAACTTGATTCAACATCACTTACATACTCACCCAATGGCGAATATACTTGAAATTTTACAAACATTCTCCAACAATTTATTTTTTAAACAAACACATTTATCATTTACTTCATAACCAAAACATCATGTGCAAACATATATCCACACATAGGTGCAAGGCGAATTTTAAGGTGTCCATAACCATTCAAAACACAAATTTTTTAATATCATGCAAGAAGCATAAACCATGCTCATGAGCATACCATGGCGAATACCTCACACACCATGCCCCTTTTAAAATTTTTTGTCATGGTTAAACAAAGGACTCAATGCCCTACTCAAGAATACTAAAAGAAATTTCAAGAGTAGTTAATCCATCATTACATGCATCAATAGCAAGCTTCACATTTAGCATGCAATAGTTTCAACACAATATCAACCTTGGCTAAATACCATTTTCATGGCATAACAAGGATTTGAACCATGGCTAACATGCACATCAAGTAAGCAACCAAAACAAGCATGAATCTCATGACACCACCTCAAACATACCTTAATATTGATGCAAGTATAGTCAAATCTCCTTCTAGTTCTCTTCTAAACCAAGCATGAAGCAAAAATCCTCCCCCTTTTTCCTTAGTATTTTCGGCCAAGAAGTGAAAATGGATGAACAAAAATTTCTCCTTTCTTTTTCCTCTACTCACGGCAACAAGGGGGCATCCATGCTCATCTTTCTTTTTTTTTGTTCATTTTTTTATGCTAATTTTGATTATATTCCTTCATACATAACTCACTAACCAAACATGTTGGAAACATGTTTTCCTTGCCCATCATACCCACCTTGGCGCCACAATAGTCAAATTTGGGAAATTTGACATGCAAGGACAACATTTCCTAGTATGCATCAATAGGCCACTTCAACATTTGCCTATCTCATTTCTAAGTTTTCTCACACAAGTCCTCTCTAGTGAAATTCACCTTTATAACACTAAATCAAATCATCAAAATGTCACACACAATTTAACACATATCATAGGCATCACAATAAATTTTAAATTATTTTTATGCCTCTTTTGTGGTCCCAAACCACATCCCGTCTAGGGTCAATTTTGGGCTGTCACAACTCTCCCCACTTAAGAAATTTTCGTCCCGAAAATCTTACCGGTAAATAGGCTCGGTATCGCTCTTTCATAGAGTCCTCAAGTTCCCAAGTGGCTTATTCAATTCCGTGTTTATGCCACAACACCTTCACTAACGGGACTTTCTTATTGCGCAACTCTTTTACTTCACGCATCATAATGCGAACCGGTTCCTCTTCATAGCTCAAATTAGGCTGAATCTCAATCTCAGACGGGGCGATTACGTGCAATGGATCAGACCTATATCGTCGAAGCATCGAAACATGGAAAACGTTGTGAATCTTTTCGAGCTCAGGGGGTAAAATTAATAGGTACGCTACTGGCCCAACTCGTTCAGATACTTCATACGGACCGATGAACCTCGGACTCAATTTGCCCTTACGGCCAAATCTAAGCACTTTCTTCCAGGGTGAGACTTTGAGAAATACCTTGTCTCCAACCTGATATTCAATATCTTTTGTTTTCAAATCCGCATACGACTTTTGGCGATCCGAAGCAGCTTTCAAACTTTCTCGAATTACTCGAACTTTTTGCTCGGCATCCTTAACCAAATCAACCCCGAAGATTTTTCCTTCACTAAGTTCAGTCCAGAATAATGGGGTACGGCATTTACGACCGTATAAAGCCTCGTAAGGCGCCATCTTGATACTTGATTGAAAGCCATTGTTGTAAGCGAATTCAACCAAAGGTAAATACCGTTCCCATGCACCACTAAACTCAAGGATGCAACATCTCAACATATCCTCGAGTATTTGAATTATCCGTTCGGATTGACCATCGGTTTGGGGGTGAAAAGCAGTGCTAAAATGCAGCTTGGTACCCAAAGCCTCTTGCAATTTCTTCCAAAATCGCGATGTAAATCTTGGGTCTCTATCCGACACGATAGAAATAGGCACCCATGCAATCGAATAATTTGGGAGACGTATAATTCGACAATTTATCAAGCGAAAAATCCGTGCGAACAGAATAAAATGAGCGAACTTGGTCGTCTATCAACAATGACCCAGATCGCATCCTTCTTACTTGCTGACAAAGGCAGTCCGGATACAAAGTCCATGGTGACTCGATCCCATTTCCACTCGGGTATCGTGATCGGCTGAAGTAATCCCGATGGCACTTGATGCTCCGCTTTCACTTGTTGACATATTAAACATCTCGAAACAAAGTCAGAGATGTCTCGTTTCATACCATGCCACCAAAATCGACGTTTCAGGTCATTGTACATTTTAGTACTACCCGGGTGGATTGACATTCGACTACTGTGAGCCTCGTTCAAAATCATCGAAACAAGTTCCGAATTCCTTGGAATACATAATCGACCCTTGAACGTCAAGCAATCATGGTCATCAATCTGAAATTCCGATTCCTCATTCGAAACACATTCGGCTCGCTTAGCGACCAATTCGGCGTCGACCTTCTGAGATTCGAGTACTTGATGAATCAATAACGGTTTGGTCTCTAATTCGACTACTAGCACCTCATCGGGTGAAACGGATAGATGAGCATCCATCGCTCTCAAAGCAAACAGTGCCTTGCAACTTAAGGCATCGGCCACCATGTTGGCCTTTCCCGGGTGATAATCAATGATGAGTTCATAGTCTTTCAACAACTCAAGCCAACGTCTTTGTCGCAGGTTTAAATCTCTCTGAGTCATCAAATATTTTAGACTCTTGTGGTCCGAATAAATGTGAGACCTTTCCCCAAACAAGTAATGCCGCCATATCTTCAAGGCGAACACTATGGCTGCTAGTTCAAGGTCGTGGGTCGGATAGTTTCTCTCATGCGGCTTTAGTTGTCTCGACGCGTAAGCCACAACTCGACCTTCTTGCATCAACACACAACCTAACCCAAGCAAGGATGCGTCATCAGATATGACAAACTCTTTACGGGACTCCAATTGTACTAGTACCGGGCCTCGATTAAACGGGTCTTTAGTCGATCGAAACTTTCTTGACAAATGTTCACCACTCGAACTTAACATCTTTTGAAGTAGTTTTGTCATCGGTGCAGCTATCACCGAAAAACCTTTCACAAATCGTCGATAGTATCCGCAAGCCCCAAAAGCTCCTAACTTTGGTAACATTCCTTGGTGGTTTCCAATCGACTATGGCCGAAATTTTGTCCGGGTCCACCACGACACCGATCACGGACACCACGTGCCCCAAAAGCTAACCTCTTTCAACCAAAATTCACATTTACTGAACTTTGCGTATAACTACTTATCTCGTAAGATTTGCAACACTAGCCTCAGGTGTTCAACATGTTTAGTTTCATCTCTTGAATAGACCAAAATGTCATCGATAAATACAACTACGAACCGATCCAAGTATGGCCTGAAAATTCTATTCATTAAATCCATAAACACCGCAGGGGCATTAGTGAGCCCAAACGGCATCACCAAGAATTCGTAGTGACCGTACCTCGTTCTAAAAGCGGTTTTGGGTATGTCCGATTCTCGGACCCTCAACTGATAGTACCCCGATCTCAAATCTATCTTTGAAAACACTGAGGCTCACTTTAATTGATCAAACAAATCGTCAATTCGTGGCAACGGATATTTATTCTTTATCGTCACTTTATTGAGTTGACGATAGTCGATGCACAACCTCATGGTTCCGTCCTTCTTTTTCACAAACAATACTGGTGCGCCCCATGGAGAAAAACTCGGTCGAGCGAAACCTCTATCCGTCAATTCTTGCAATTGAACCTTCAATTCCTTTAACTCTGTTAATGCCATACGATACGGGGCTATTGAGATCGGCGTAGTACCGGTATAACCGATGCAATTCCACTTCTCGAACCGGTGGCAATCCCGGTAACTCCTCAGGAAAAACATCTGAATACTCACAAACCACTGGTACCGATTCGAGTTTCTTTTCCATCTCTTTACTTTCAAACACATACGCAAGGTATGTTTCACACCCCTTTTTCACATATCTCCGAGCAGTCATAGAAGATATTATCGCGGCACTCCTTTTAAATCAAGAGACTCGACTCGGACTACCTCGTTATTTGCACTCCTCAAATCAATGGTTTTCCTTTTGCGGTCCACCAACGTGATCATGTACGGTCACCAATCCATACCAAAATAACATCAAATTCATCAAATGGTAGAAGCATCGATCGGTAGGAAAAGCAGATTCTCGAATTATTAGGGGGCATCTCTTGCACACTTTATCAACTAGTACGTATTGACCCAAAGGGTTTGACACTCAAATTACGAATTCAGTAGACTCAACAGGTAGAGTCTTACTGGATGCTAAGGTTTCACATACATATGAATGAGTAGAGCCGGGTCAATCAATGCAATCACACTAGTATCAAAGAGAGTAAAAGTACCAGTGATGACGTCAGGGGAGGATGCCTCCTCTCGTGCGCGGATGGCATATGCTCTAGCAGGAGCACGGGTCTCGGATCGGACAGCCGTATTAGAGGCTCCTCTCTGATTACCACTCCTACCTCCAGAGATTCTCGGGGGCCTACCTCCAGCCGTCGTTCCACTAGGTCTTGCACCTTGCGTCTTATTCCTCTCATCTAGCTCCGTGCAATCTCTAATGAGGTGGTCCTTCGAACCGCATCCATAACAGGCCCTATTAACAGACTTACCCCAACATTCACCTAGGTGTCGTCTTCCACATTGGGGGCATTCAGGTCTCTCTTGACGATTATTGCCCACACTAGCTACCAAGTAGCTCGGGAGTCCGTCAATGGTCGGGCTCTAATGGAAATTCCCGCAGTCGTCCTCGACTTACTGGTGTCCTCCCTGAACCTCTTTACAGCCGAGAACGGAGCTTTACTCGTCGATCTTTTACGGTAATCTCTTGCTTCGAATTCAGCCTTCTTCTTCTCCTTCCCAAGTTCTTCCGCCTTGCGCGTGCTCGTTCGACTAGTGTCACGAACTCCTTTATCTCCAAAATTCCCACTAGTAACTTTAACTCTTCATTCAATCCTTCTTCAAATCTTTTGTACATCGCAACCTCATCAGCCACACACTCCCGAGCATACCGACTAAGTCTTACGAACTCATGCTCGTATTCAGATACGGTCATACGGCCTTGCTTGAGTTCCAAGAATTCCTTACGCTTCTGATCTATGAACCGTTGACTAATGTATTTCTTTTGAAATTCGGATTGAAAGAAATCCCAAGTAATTCGTTCATTTGGGACTATGGAAATTAAAGTCCTCCACCAATAGTAAGTGAGTCTCTAACAAGGATATAGCACACTTAAGACATTCATCGGTGTGCATGACAGTTCATCTAACACTCGAATGGTGTTATCGAGCGAATCGGCTCTTTCGGCATCATCGGTGACTATGGCCTTGAACTCCTCGGCCCGCTTCCTAATCAAGTCTACAGGTGGTTTGCTTAGCCTCACGGGATCGATGAATCGGAGGCATTGCGGAATCTTAGGGCGAAGTATTTAAATTCGGGAATGGTTGGACAGTAGGGTTGGTTCGGGCATATTATGCGACCCACTCATTCATCATGGTGAAGAAGGCTTGTTTCGCCTTCATTTTGATTATTCGCGGATGACCGAGGCTCAACAGGCGGTGTCCCTTGCGCGGAGCAGCCGCTACACTTTCAACGTCATCCGCCAAGGGTCTCTCTATTCCGGGCTCCATTGCTAATCAAAACAAAAATTTCAACCGTCAAGTCATCACATTATTAAGCACTAACAAATTGGCATGTATAGCTAGACTCACACGCTCTATGGTAGTCCTAGAACCGACTAAACCATAGCTCTGATACCAATAAAATGTAACACCCCAAACCCGTGACCGTCACCGGATTTGAACATGTGGTGTTACCGGGCTTACTTCCCTTTTTTCTCTCTTGACAATAATTGATTTCAGTTCCACGCAGGCTAGCTAACTGCGTCACTGTCACCTTAAAAATCATATCTCGAATTACAGAACTCGAAAATCAGTTCCATAAATTTTCCCTGAAACTAGACTCATATATCCATCCCTGGATTTTTTTTTAGAATTTTTGGTCGGGCCAATTGGTACAGTTTATTAGTTAAAGTCACCCATGTTACAGGGGTCGACTACACTGACCTTCGTGCGTTACAACTTGAATATCTCTCTGTACAGGGTTTAATACTGGTTCTGTTTGTTTCTACAGAAACTAGACTCAAAATGGAATCTGCACATATAAGGCATAACTTCTAATTCTTTCTGGATAATTTATAGTAAATTTTCAAAATCGCGACAGGGGACCCAGAAACCGTTCTGGCCCTGTCTCACAAGAACTCTAATATCTCTCAGTATACTGCTCATATGGTCTTTTTGTTTCGTCCATATAAAAATAGATTCATCAAGGTTCAATTTCATAATTTATTCACTATTTAATTCTACTTATACTATTTTTAGTGATTTTTCAATCTCATCTCACTGCTGCTGTCAGCAACAGTTACTGCAGTAGACTATGCCAATTTCATGAATCTTTCCTTGGCCTTACTAATCATCCATCATACATGACACAATTTATGGCCACCTTATCAAAATTAAAGTTTCTAAGACTTGTGGCTATAGGTTCTAGCATCCCACTCGACGACCACATAGGCCATTTTCACATGGCTTGTGACATCCCAAAATTGACCATAGTCGGGAAGTGGTTTCGGGACCGCTAAACCGAGTCACCGACATGTTCGAACGTAATATTTATTGTCTAGAATATGTGAAAATGCATGCATGATTTGGAGGATTGGTTCAAAATTTTCCTTGAATCTCAAATCGAAACTAAGTTGTTAGGTGAGTTAAATTTCGGCCATGCATGTTGTTTTCCTTGGTGAGTGTTTTGATGTTGTTGTGATGAAAGCATGGAGATGAGTGAGTTCGAATGTTTAACAAAAAGGAAATTTTGTGCCATTGAGTTCTTGTTGTTATGTGTGTGTGTGCATGAGTATTCGCCATGCATGTTGTCTTCCTTGGTGAGTGTTTTGATGTTGTTGTGATGAAAGCATGGAGATGAGTGAGTTCGAATGTTTAACAAAAGGAAATTTTGTGCCATTGAGTTCTTGTTGTTATGTGTGTGTGCATGAGTATTCGGCCATGCTATAGAATTTATGTTGCAAAATGATTAATGCTTAATGAGATGTATAATAGTACTTGTGAATGAGCTTGAGAGTATTTAAACAATTAGACATGAAAAGGGTGGTAATGAGGCTGAAAAATTGTTGGATGGTTAATTGGGTAAGGAATGAAGCATTCGCCATATGGGGTATAAATGGGCATAGGTGTTAAATACCTTGTATTGGAAACTTTGATAAATAAGTAGCAATAAATTAAGATGAGATTGAGTAAATTTTCAGCTTAGTTGTGTTAAGTATTCGCCAATAACCATAATAATGCATGTGAATGCCGTATGTTTGTGTTTGATGGAGAGGTAAATTGTTTGATTTAGCTCAAGAGCAAAGGGAACTAGATTGGACAAAGGAAAGGAGAAAGCAAACGAGTAGCCGATTTGGAACCGTTCTACCCCAAACAAAGTAAGTCATTAAGCACATATGTTTGATATTGCTTAAATGATTGGAAAATCTATGCAATTGTGTTTAATGGAATGCTATATATGTATAAATGAAATTGTATGTGTATGGAGTGAGGATAATTGTTGAATGTAAAAGAAATAGTGGAATGTGTAGAAAGTTTGCTTTCGGCACTATGTGTGATGGCAATACGTGTGTATGGTGACGAGATTGGCACTAAGTGTGCGTGCTGGAAATATATGGCACTAAGTGTGCGTGCTGGAAATATAAGGCACTAAGTGTGCATGCTGGAAAAATATGACACTATGTGTGCAAGCTGGAAAAATACGGCACTGGGTGTGCGAGCTCGAAGGGTATGGCACTGTGTGTGCGGGCTTAAATTGCGTGGCACTAAGTGTGCGAAATCGAGTGGTAAGCACTGTGTGTGCGTACTCTATATATATGGAGGGTGTGTCTCCATTGAATTGAGTATGGACAGCGGATCGGGTAAGTACCTCGAGCTCATGACGAATAGAGAATACGTTCATGCTTGGGGTTGAATTTGGTAAGCCTTAAATCTATGTGATGATTGAAATTGTATGGTTGTGCTGGAAAATGAGTTAATGTGTAAAAATGCTTGATTATCTTGTTGTGTAGAATATGAAATGTGGATGTATGACTTGGTACGAGATTGGACCGAAAGGTCCGAGGTACTATGGTATAGATTCGATATGGATGAGTACCTAGCCTCGTTTGTTGTACATGTTGTAGTAACTTTATCGATGGATTGATGAATGCTTATGACTTACTGAGTTGTAAACTCACTCGGTGTTTTCTTGTCACCCATTTTAGGTCTCTCGGACTCGTATTGTTTGCGTGATCGGGACCGTCGTTGAAGTCATCACACGGCTGAAATCTTGTGGTATTGTTTTCGTTGTTGAAGAACATTTGGCATGTATAGGCTATTATATTTTGTCGAATTGTGGGTTGTAAACTTTAAGCCATGTGAAAATGGCCTATGTGGTCGTCGAGTGGGATGCTAGAACCTATAGCCACGAGTCTTAGAAACTCTAATTTTGATAAGGTGGCCATAATTTGTGTCATGTATGATGGATGATTAAGGCCAAGGAAAGATTCATGAAATTGGCATAGTCTACTGCAGTAACTGTTGCGGACAGCAGCAGTGAGATGAGATTGAAAAATCACTAAAAATAGTATAAGTAGAATTAAATAGTGAGTAAATTATGAAATTTAACCTTGATGAATCTATTTTTATATGGATGAAACGAAACGACCATATGAGCAGTATACTGAGAATTATTAAAGTTCTCGTGAGACAGGGCCAGAACGGTTTCTGGGTCCCCTGTCGCGACTTTGAAAATTTACCATAAATTATCCAGAAAGAATTAGGAGTCATGCCTTATATTTACAGATTCCATTTTGAGTCTAGTTTCATTAGAAACAAACAGAACCAGTATTAAATCCCTGTACAGAGAGATATTCAAGTTGTAACGCGCGAAGGTCAGAGCAGTCGATCCCTGTAACATGGGTGACTTTAACTAATAAACTGTACCAATTGGCCCGACCAAAAATTATAGAAATAAATCCATGGATGGGTATGTGAGTCTAAATTCAGGAAAAATTTACGAAACCAGTTTCCGAGTTTTGAAACTCGAGATATGATTTTTAAGGCGACGGTGACGCAGTTTTCCAGCCTGACTGGTAATGTCAAATTGGTTGGTACCTTGAGAGGATTTGGCCGTTAACCCCTCGTGTCCGACACCGGAGACGGTCACGAGTTAGGGGTGTTACATGGCTTAAAGTTTAGAACCCACAATTCAAAAAAACATAATAGCCTATACATGCCAATTGTTCTCCTAGTTCAACTACGAAGACAATACCAAAAGGTTTCCAGCCGGTGTGATGACTTCAACGACGGTTCCGAGCACGCGACAATACGAGTCCAAGACACCTAAAATGGGTGACAAGAAAACACCGAGTGAGTTTATAACTCAGTAAGTCATAAGCATTCATCAACCATCCATTAATAAAGTTTTCGCAACATCAAACAATAAACAAGGTTAGGTACTTCATCCATATCGAAACTATACCATAATTCCTCGGACCTTTCGGTTCAATCTCATACCAAGTCATACATCCACATTTCATATTCTATACAATAAGATATTTGAGGCATTTTTACACACCAACTCATTCGCACCACAATCATACAATTGCAATCATCACATAGATTTCAAGCTTACCAAGCTCAACCCGAGCATGAATGTATTGCCTATTCGTCATGAGCTCAAGGTACTTACCCGATCCGCTGTCCGGGATTAACTCGATAATGTCGCACACTCGGTGCCAATTGTAATACAAGAGCATATAGTGAATCCGCACACTTAGTGCTATATATTTTCAGCTCGCACACTTAGTGCTATATAATTTTCAGCTCGCACACTTAGTGCTATATATTTTCAGCTCGCACACTTAGTGCTATATAATCAAACTCGCACACTTAGTGCTGTACAATTTAAACCCGCACACTTAGTGCCAATCTTGTCACCGTGTCCATTTATACCCGCACACTTAGTGCGAGACCAATACCTTATGCATTTTGCTGCCTTTATACATTCAACAATGGCATCATTCCATACACATACATTTCCATTTACACATCAACTCATTTAAACACAATTGTGTATATATTATGGTCATTTACATCAACACCAAATATATGCTTAATGACTTACCTTGTGTTGGGTAAAAGCAGTCCAAGTCGGCTACTCGATGACCTTCGTCTTTCCCTTGCTTGATTCTCCTTCTTTAACTCCTTGAGCTTAATCAATAAATCAACTAGTTTAACCATCTTGCTAAACATTCATAATTCAACTACACATGCATATGTATGCTTGTATATTCGCAACCATTTTTTACTAATCACCCATTTGGTCGATTATACACATCACCAAATATGCACCAAAACTTGATTCAACATCACTTACATACTCACCCAATGGCGAATATACTTGAAATTTTACAAACATTCTCCAACAATTTATTTTTTAAACAAACACATTTATCATTTACTTCATAACCAAAACATCATGTGCAAACATATATCCACACATAGGTGCAAGGTCAATTTTAAGGTGTCCATAACCATTCAAAACACAAATTTTTTAATATCATGCAAGAAGCATAAACCATGCTCATGAGCATACCATGGCGAATACCTCACACACCATGCCCTTTTAAAATTTTTTGTCATGGTTAAACAAAGGACTCAATGCCCTACTCAAGAATACTAAAAAGAAATTTCAAGAGTAGTTAATCCATCATTACATGCATCAATAGCAAGCTTCACATTTAGCATGCAATAGTTTCAACACAATATCAACCTTGGCTAAATACCATTTTCATGGCATAACAAGGATTTGAACCATGGCTAACATGCACATCAAGTAAGCAACCAAAACAAGCATGAATCTCATGACACCACCTCAAACATACCTTAATATTGATGCAAGTATAGCCAAATCTCCTTCTAGTTCTCTTCTAAACCAAGCATGAAGCAAAAATCCTCCCCTTTTCCTTAGTATTTTCGCCAAGAAGTGAAAATGGATGAACAAAATTTCTCCTTTCTTTTCCTCTACTCACGGCAACAAGGGGCATCCATGCTCATCTTTCGTTTTTTTGTTCATTTTTTATGCTAGTTTTATTATATTCCTTCATACATAACTCACTAACCAAACATGTTGGAAACATGTTTTCCTTGCCCATCATACCCACCTTGGCGGCCACAATAGTCAAATTTGGGAAATTTGACATGCAAGGACAACATTTCCTAGTATGCATCAATAGGCCACTTCAACATTTGCCTATCTCATTTCTTAGTTTTCTCACACAAGTCCTTTCTAGTGAAATTCACCTTTATAACACTAAATCAAATCATCAAAAATGTCACACACAATTTAACACATATCATAGGCATCACAATAAATTTTAAATTATTTTTATGCCTCGGTTTTGTGGTCCCGAAACCACATCCCGTCTAGGGTCAATTTTGGGCTGTCACAATAAAACCATAAGTTTCTAAGTTTAAACAATTTACGGACGTATGGTCAATGCTGAGTCTTTGCCGCACCGATCCACCTAAACCTGTGGATTACCTGACAAACCAGATAAAATATGTGAGTTTATGGAAACTCAGTGTGTAAACCATCAGAATTAAGCACGCAAACATACAGAAATATATACACAGTCAGAGGTAGATATAATTTTAGATTCAGATTCAGATTCAGATCCAGATTTAGATTTAGATTTAGATCCAGATTTAGATTTACATAAATCCTATCCCCATCCTCTGCACACCATCTCTGACCATCCCATCACACCATGTGGGGTTTAAAACACCCACCCATCCCTACACACCATATTGTGTTATTAAGACACATATCAGAATATATGCAGCCAAGCTGCTAGAATATAGGCGATTGACGCCAAATAGAATACTTCCTCCTCATATTCAAATCCAACCACAATAACAAATGCAGAAATCAGATACGAATATAACAAATTTAACATGCTCAACATGCATATATACAGATTTCAGATATACGTATAGCACTACAGTCAGACATACATTTATGCATACATTCAGTATTCTACTCAGATCAGTCTATCAGAATATTATAGAATACAAATTAGGGTTTAATTAGCCCTTACCGACCTTACAGTAGGTTCACATTTGATCGGAGCGACTCATACAACCCTAAGGAAAATTTTAGAATTATGGGTCCACATACTCGTGTAGGCCCACATGCCTATGTGTCCTACACGCCCAGATTGTCCTTGTCCGTGTGCCCCACATCCCCAGATTGGCCTTCCTTGTGTGGCCTACACGGCCTGGCCCAAAATCCACATGCCTGTCTGACATGCCTATGTGGGCCCACATGCCCGTATGGGTCACACACCCCACTTGGCCTTGGTCGTATGACCCACACGGTCACACTCAAGCCACCACGCAACCATGCCTTCATTGACCACATGGCCGTGTCTCACACACGGCCATCCACACTGCCGGCCACATGCCTGTGTGGCGTCAATAGTGGCGACTTTCAATTTTCACAGAAACTCGATTTTTAGTGTAAGGGTACACACCTGATACCATTTTGAGGCGAAAACTATCTCGAACCTTCCAAGACCTAAAACAAAACACCTTAACACCAATTTAGCGGATTTATTAACAATTTTGACTCATGAATTGACAAGAACCCGACTTACCTCCATTGACAAAACACCTCTAATGCGAACTAAATTGTTGAGGCACAATTCCCTGCTCCACTATTTGCTCTCAAGCACAAATTACCAGCTATTAATTACTATAGATTGCCATTGCTAAAACCCTAACCAAAAGTTAACGGAAAGCCAAGCATATTTACCGACTGAACAAATCAGAAAACCCAGTAGCGATGGTTGAACAAAAGTTTTCCACTGAAAACAAAGAAATAATAAAAATTAAAGGTGGGAGGCAAAATGAGAAACAAAGTCAAAGAAAGGAAATTTTGGGGAAGAAGAATAACTGGAGAAGAGAATTCATGTCAGAAATTTCCTAGAGGAGAGAGAAATGAATTTTTTTGAAAATAAAATCCAAAATAGAATATTTTGATAACTCCCCACTATCTTCTCAACCCTTGTTGTCCCACTACATCTCAACCACCTCAGAAGTTTGGGTCCACTGAAACTCTAATGCATAAGCGAGCAAAAATACAACATCCTTGCTTACAAAGGGATTCAAATAGAGGACCTCTAACACACCAACTTCCTTACCACTTAAACTAGTAGGTTCATTCTAATATGGATCAATGGACAATTTATAAAAGCCTACTGATCAAGGATAAGGCTTGATCGAAGATATCAAAATTAGCAAAGGTGAGAATTGAACCCAAAACCTCTCACACATACCTAGAACACTTAGCCCCTAAAGTAAACAGATATTTGTGTCAGATATTCACAGAAGCAGAATAAATTATTCAGGGCATTATAACTACAAAAGAACATAAATAAAACATAAGCCAAAGAAGCTTAGTAAGCTCATTGTTTAAAACATCAAACTAACTTACCTTAATGGACATCAAAATATAAAGAGATAATTTAGAATTCCTGATAGCCAAATACACATTCATAACCCACATTAGTTCTTGATCACATATCAAAATATATAGTGATAATCCTCTTCTTAAATAATTTATCAATTCCATAAACAACATTTCATCAATGTAAATGTATTCACATATAAACAAGTAGTTCATTAAACATTTAAAACTTTTTAATATCTTGAATATAAATCAACATTGAAGTCTACAAGTCAACTGTACATTCCATGAACATTTAGCTCAATGAACTAAGTACTAGACTCAGATACTTAGAAAACTACACCACACCAGAAGCATCATAGATGCGTAACAGAGGCACGATTGTGCAATCAGAGGCACCAAAGTGCAAATAGAGACACCGAAGTGTAACAGAGGCACTAAAGTGAAATCTCGTACAAGTGCGCATACTAACGTATCCTAGTGATTACTATGTTCAACCGGGCATTATACGTAAATTCATTACCTTTAAACATTATCATCATTCAGAGAGACTTCGTCATTTCTGTACACATGTTATAAACTCAATAAATTCATATCTATAACATGCAACTCCAAGAAATGCTATCATTAATTTTTCAATTTCATGTATATACTTATTTTTAATTCTCCTTAATATATATAATCAACTAATGTAATTTCCCATACATACAAAAAATAACTAGAAAACATTAATATAACCACAAGTAACTTACATTATCATAACAAACTACTATGAAATTACCTACGATCACTTCCGATTACAAAGCAGGACTCTATAATTTTCCCTTTTCCTCGATTATTGTTTTTTGGTTCGAGTCTTGATCTATATAATATTTAAATAAAATCTATTAACTTCACATACATTTCACATCAATTCAATGTATATGACCCTTAAATTTTCATTAATTACACATTTTTCCTAAACTTTTACATTTTTCACAATTAGTCCCTAAACTTAAAATCTCCAAATTTAGAAAAATTTGTCAAATACCCATGCTAGCTGAATTTATTCCCATTTTAGTATGATACATAACTATTCAAAATTCACGAGAATGCATTGCCAATTTTAATATTTTATCAAACTAGCTTAGCTCAAAAGCTAACAAAATTACTTAATAAACTAATTCTAATCAACAACTAAAACCCCAATTTCATCAATTAACATCTATAATAACAAGAAATCATCTATGGTACATTTTAAAATTCTTAACAGTTTCAAAAACGAAGGTAGGAATTAGCTGGACCTAGTTATAACGATCTCAAAAACATAAAAAATACAAAAAAAAATTAACTAGAAATTCATACCATGAAAGAGGAAAGAAAATGACCGAAGTTTCTATTCCCCAACAATGGTGTTTCGACCTAAGGTTGAAAAAGGATAGAAAACTGATCTTCCTTTTTCTTTACTTGTTTTTATGTTTTAATTATTATTTTTTAATTATTTTACTTTTTAACATATAAAACAAACAAAATTGAAACCTCACTTGTCATCCCACTTATGTAAAAATGGTATATTTACCATTTAAATCCTTCCTTTATATTAATTAATATAATTCAATAGTGATTAGGTTTTACGTCTTTTATGATTAAGTCTATTTTAATCGTTAATTAAGTAAACATTAAAATTTTTTCACCAAAAATTAATATAACACTAATGTTACTCCATAAACTTAAACTAAATTATAAAACATGAAATCACATATCAGAATTGTGGTATCGAAATCACTGTTTCTGACACCACTGAAAAACAAGATATTACATGTATCCTAGCTATTCACTAAGTTCACACGAGCTTTAACCTATATACTTTAATCTTTTCATAACATTAACCATATACCAAGATCAATTTGATCCCAACTTTCAATAGTAACATGTTTCAATTCAAACCATCACAAAGGTCATATTTTCCATTCAAGTCTTTAATCACATTTACAAACTTACTGTGACAGCCCTAAATGACCCTAGACGGAAAGCGGTTTCGGGACCGCTAAACCGAGTCACCAAATTATTTGAATATGATAATTATTGTCTAAAATATGTGAATATGAATGTGTGAAAGTTTTAAGTTTCGATTTAGTTAATTGCATGTGAATTTAGTTAATAGGACTTATGTGTGACACTTTTGAAATGTGATAGGTTAATCTATAAGGATCTATTAGTGCATGTAGTCAAAAGGGTGGACTTGCATGTCAATTTCCCCACTTAATTAGTAGTGGCCGGCCATGACAATGAGGGTGGACAAAATGTGATGGGTAAAACATGTCATAAACATGTTGTGTTAATGCTTTATGTTAGAAATGATAAAATAAGGAGCATGGTAATAAAATAATGAAAAAGGAAAATGATGAAGAAAAAAAAAGAGAAAGTTCTCATGTTGTGGAACTTGGCCGAATAGAAGAAAGAAAAAGAAAGGAAAGAGCTTGGAGAAAATCGGCTATGGTGGTTCACTAGACTAAGGTATGTTGATGTTGTTCCATGAGATTCATGCATATTTTTAGTTGTTAGCTTGAGTTCTACCTAGCCCATGGTCTAAATCTTTGCTATGAGATGGAGATGATATTCGGCCATGGGTGTTGCCTTCTTAGTTGGTGGTTGATGTTGTGGTGATGAGGCATGAAGATGAGCTAAGTTTCGGCTAAGGTGGACTTGTGTTGATGTCATTTGCATGCTAAGTGTGAAGCTTTGTAGTGATACATGTGATGGTGATTGATGACTCTTGGATTTTCTTTTTAGCATTTTTGAGTTAGACATTAAGTTCTTTGTTTAACCCATGACCAAAATTGAAATGGTATGGTGTCTTGATGCATTCGGCCATGGTAGGAAATAGATGAGAATTGGTAGTAAGGTGAAGTGCAAATGTTAGTATTTGATTACTAGTGTATATATGTGTATTAGTCGAGTTTTGAACTTGAAACAAAATGGTATGTAGTCAATCAAGTAACCATAATTGTAGGAAGTATTAAGCATATAATCGGCCTCAACATAGACATGCATATTCGGCCACATGAGGTAGATTGGTGTTACATGTATTCGGTTAGAGGCAAGCATATTGATACTTTTATCTTGGCTTAGATAATCGGCTAAAAGAGAGTGTGGGCTAATATGTTGAAT
The DNA here is from genome assembly GCF_025698485.1 of Gossypium arboreum. Taxonomy (NCBI): domain Eukaryota; kingdom Viridiplantae; phylum Streptophyta; class Magnoliopsida; order Malvales; family Malvaceae; genus Gossypium; species Gossypium arboreum. The sequence continues at coordinate 63,019,831 of NC_069079.1, read as the reverse complement.
TGATTCATGATTTCATATATATGTGACTCTAATGTCTAATGTATATATGGGTTAAGTACCTTAAGTTTCTCTTTTTGATGTTCAAATAATTAAATCAATTTATTTGTTAAATTAAGCTCAAGAGCAAAGGGGAACTAAATCCGATAAAGGGAAGGAAAAAGTGATCGAATAGCCGTCGAAATCGTTCGACAACATCCGAGGTAAGTTTTCGAGTAATGAAACTTAGTTTACGATTTGATTAAGTCATGACATACAATCATAACTAATATACGGTGATATAATGATTCTACTTGAATTATATGTTGAGTTAATTAGTCTACACGTATGATGGGTAGCCGTATGTGCATAGAGATCATGTCACAAAGCAAACCAAATCATGCTGTTTGTATGTGGCTATTGAGCCGAAAATGGGAATCCTTAATAACTGACTTGTGTTTGAATTCTAGTTATGAAAATGAAATAAAGATGTGTCATTACTGATATGTGCATGAATATTCAGATGATAACCGGGCTAAGTCCCGAAGGCATTTGTGCTAGTGACAAATTCCGGGCTAAGTCCCGAAGGCATTTGTGCGAGTTACTATATCCGGCCTAAGTCCCAAAGGCATTTGTGTGAACTACTATATCTGGGCTAAGTCCCGAAGGCATTTGAGCGAGTGGCTATATCCGGTTAAAGCCGAAGGTACTTGGTTTGGGAATGAGCGATCTTGCTGTAATAAATTTCAATTAATATGCTCGTAAAATCCCAATGATGAGGTATGTTTCGTGTATGCATTGGATTAGTTGATTCCTTTTAAATAGTATTCTCTCAGTCGATTAATGAGCTTCCAGCTTTTGGTTAAGTTGATCTCTTGTATGAGTATAAGGGTTGGTAATGTGAAGTAGGTATGATTTTGAGAATGTGTGTATATGAAATTATCCGTTTAGTCATACGAATGCTATACTTCAATTGTGCCTAATTTCATTGCTCAAAACTTACTAAGCATTAAATGCTTATTCCGTTTCTTTGATTCTCTGTTTTATAGATTTTGGTTCGTCAGCTATCGGACTCGGGATTGTCGAAGTCGAAGTCGTCCACACTATCAAAGCCCTTTTGGTACACTTTTGGTTGAACTCTGAAAATGGCATGTATAGGACTACCCCTTTTTGTTGTTGGTCATGTACCCTTTGGTTTTGTATAAATTTGGATAGCCATGCGAAAATGGCTTATATATACTTTTAGCATAGCATTATAATCGTTTTGTATGTTTTTCATTGAGAGGTATCGAAATGTTGGTAACGATTAGCCATTGGAATGGTTAATCATGATCATTTTGGTGCTATGTATGACAAGTTCTAGTTGATTCATGGAAACTATGAAATAGGTAAAGTCTACCTTAAAGGCAGATGCTGACAGCAACAGTGTTGTGAATTTGAAAAATCACTGAAAATAGTAGGAATGGAATTAAATAGTGAATAAATTATGTAATCGAACCTTGATGAATCTACTTTCATATGGAAGAAACAAAATGATCATATGAGTCGTATTTTAAGAGATATTTATGTTTTCGTGTAACAGGGCCAGAGCGATTTCTGGATCCCCTGATCTGATTTTGGAAATTCACTATAAATTAAAAAGAGATAATTAGAAGTCATGCCCTATATGTACAGAATCCTTTTCGAGTCTAGTTTCTTTAGGAACAAACGGTATAAGTATTGAAGCCCTGTACAGGAAGATATCTAAGTCGTAATGCATGAAGGTCAGAGTAGTCGAACCCTGTAACAGGGGAGATTTTAACTGATAAACTGTACTAATTGGCCTGACCAAAAATTCTAGAAAAAAATTTGTAGATGT